>NC_082715.1:73341860-73624966 GCF_030144855.1 Hypanus sabinus | reverse complement strand
GGCAATGCGTAAAAAAGAGCTGTCTCTCACTCACGTTCGCGTTCAACATGTTTTTGTTTAGCAGCGCTTCGAGGGAATTTTCCCTCGGTTCGACAATAAACATCAAGACTGATGTAAAAAGAGCTATCTTTCAGTCAGGTTGCAGTTATGATTTTAAAAACAGAACTTTGCAGCAATATTCACTTAGCTGCACAATAAACATCCGGGCTAAATGTAAAAAGAGCTACGCTTTTATTTTGGAGAGCCATCGAGATTTGTTCGCTGCAGTTTTTTTTCAGTTGGACAATACATATCAGGGATGAGAATAAAAAGAGCTTTTTTTTTCAATCAGGATGGCTGTCGACTTTTTAAACGCAAAAAATTCGCGGCGCATTGTCCGAGTTGAGCGTCCAATCAGCAAGAGGCGATGCGTAAAAACAGCTGTCATTCACTCACTTTCGCGTCCACGATGTTTCCAGCAGCGCTTCGAGGCAATTTTCTCTCAGTTCGACAATAAACGTCGGGGCTGAGTGTAAAAATAGCTATCTTTCTGTAAAATACGCTTCAAAGATTTTAAAAACAGAACTTCGCTGCAATATTCACTCAGCTGCACAATAAACATCCGGTCTAGTTGTAAAAAGAGCGATCCTTTTAAGTTGGACAATAAACATCAGGGGTGAGTGTAAAAAGAGCTCACTTCTACTCATGGGGGCCGTCGGGATTTTAAAAGAGAAAATTTTCGCTTTAGCGGTTTGTCTGAGTTGAGCTACCAATCAGCAAGAGGAAGAGCATAAGCGGTCCTTTCAATCAGGTCCGCTTCATGACTTCAAAAGCACTTCTTCACGGCAGTTCCCTCAGTTGGACAATCGACTTCAAACTGTGTAAGAGAGCTACCTTTCAATCAGGAGGGCGGTGGAGGCAAAAATTTCGTGGCAGGTTGTCTGAGTTGAGGAACGACCGAGGAGGATGGCGTGCGTGGAAAAAAGCTACCTTTCTGTCAGATCACCGTTCAAGATTTTGTCGAGGAAATTTTTGTCTCAGTTCCAAAATATACCACAGGGCTGAGTGTTAAAAGAGCTATTTCTCAGTCAGGTTCGCATTCGAGATTTGAAAATCGGAGCTTCACGGAAATCCTCTGGAAGCTGGACAATAAACATCAGGTATGAGTGTGAAAAGAGATACCTTCTAATCTGGAAGGCGATCGTGATTTAGAAAGCAGACCTTCAGGGTAGTCGTCTCTGAGATGAACAATAACTGTCTGGGCTAAGTGTAAAAAGCGTTGACTTCTAATCATAAGGGCCACCGAGATCTAGCAAACAGCTTCGCGGCGTTTTTCTCGCAGATGGACGATAAACAACAGGGTGTAGTGCAAAAAGAGCTACCTCTACTAAAGAGGGCTGTCGAGATTTCGAATGCAAATTTTTCGCCGCAGTTTGTCTCAGTTGCGCGACCAATCAGCAAGTGGCAGTGCGTAAAAACTGAGCTATCTTTCACTCAGGATCGCGTTCAAGATTTTAAAAACTGAACTTCGCTGCAATCATCTCATAGCTGCACAATAAATGTCCGGGCTAAATGTAAAAACAGATGAGCTTTTAATTTGGAGAGCCATCGAGACATGGAAAGCAGCTTCCTTCGCCGCAGTTTTATTCGGCTGGACAATGAATATCAGGGCTGAGAATAAAAATAGCTAAATTTCATCAGGAGGGCTGTCGAGATTGTAAACGCAAAAATTTTCGCGGCACGTTGAGTTGAGCATTCATTCAGCAAGAGGCAACGCGTAAAAAAAGAGCTGTCTTTCACTCACGTTCGCGTTCAAGGTGGATTTTAGCAGCGCTTCGAGGGAATTTTCCCTCAGTTCAAGAATAAACATCAGGGCTGAGTGTCAAAAGAGCTGTTTTTCAGTCAGGTTCGCATTCAAGATTTTTTCAACAGCGCTCCAAGGCAATTTACTCAGTTCGACAATAAACATCAGGGTTGAGTAAAAAGAGCGGTCTTTCAGTCAGGTTCGTGTTCAAGATTTTAAAAACAACTTCGCTGCAATCTTCACTTAGCTGCACAATAAATGTCCGGGCTAAATGTAAAAAGAGATAAACTTTAATTTTGGAGAACCAGCGAGATTTGGAAAACACGTTCGTTCGCTGCAGTTTTCTTTTCTCAGCTGGACAATAAATATCAGGGATGAGAGTAAGAAGAGCAAGCCTTTAATCAGGAGGGCTGTCGAGATTTTAAATGCAAATATTTTCGCGGCACTTTGAATTGAGCGCCAATTCAGCAAGAGGCGATGCGTACAAAAGAGCTGTCTCTCACTCACGTTGGCGTTCAAGATTTTCTTTAGCAGCGCTTCCAGGGAATTTTCCCTCAGTCCGAGAACAAACATCAGGGCTGAGCGTAAAACGATCTATGGGTCAATCAGCTTCCCGTTCAAGGTTTTTTCAGCAGCGCTTCGAGGAAATTTTCTCAGTTCGACAATATACCTCAGGGCTGACTTGAAAGAGCTATCTTTCAGGCAGGTTCGCATTCAAGATTTTAAAATCAGAGTTTCGCGGCAATCTTGTGTCAGCCGGACAATGAACAACTGGTATAAGTGTAAAAAGAGCTACTAATTTGGTGTGCGATCGTGTTTTAGAAAGCAGAGCTTCTGAGTATTCATCTCTGAGATGAACAATAACTGTCTGGGCTAAGTGTAAAAAGCGTTGACTTTTAATCATAAGGGCCACCGAGATCTAGCAAACAGCTTCGCGGCGTTTTTCTCGCAGATGTACGATAAACATCAGGGTGGAGTGCAAAAAGAGCTACCTCTACTAAAGAGGGCTGTCGAGATTTCAAAGGCAGGAGGTGCGCGTCCAATCAGCAAGTGGCAGTGCGTAAAAACTGAGCTGTCTTTCACTCAGGATCGCGTTCAAGATTTTAAAAACTGAACTTCGCTGCAATCTTCTCATAGCTGCACAATAAATGTCCGGGCTAAATGTAAAAAGAGCTATGCTTTTAATTTGGGGAGCCATCGAGACATGGAAAGCAGGTTCGTTCGCTGCAGTTTTTTTTCCGGCTGGACAATAAATATCAGGGCTGAGAATCAAAAGAGCAAACTTTTAACCAGGAGGGCTATCGAGATTGTAAACGCAAAAATTTTCGCGGCACGTTGTCTGAGTTGGGCGTTCATTCAGCAAGAGGCAACGCGTAAAAAAAGAGCTGTCTTTCAATCACGTTCGCGTTCAAGGTGAATTTTAGCAGCGCTTCGAGGGAATTTTCCCTCAGTTCAAGAATAAACATCATGGCTGAGTGTCAAAAGAGCTGTTTTTCAGTCAGGTTCGCATTCAAGATTTTTTCAGCAGCGCTCCAAGGCAATTTACTCAGTTCGACAATAAACATCAGGGTTGAGTAAAAAGAGCTGTCTTTCAGTCAGGTTCGTGTTCAAGATTTTAAAAACAACTTCGCTGCAATCTTCACTTAGCTGCACAATAAATGTCCGGGCTAAATGTAAAAAGAGATAAACTTTTATTTTGGAGAACCAGCGAGATTTGGAAAACACGTTCGTTCGCTGCAGTTTTCTTTTCTCAGCTGGACAATAAATATCAGGGATGAGAGTAAGAAGAGCAAGCCTTTAATCAGGAGGGCTGTCGAGATTTTAAATGCAAATATTTTCGCGGCACTTTGAATTGAGCGCCAATTCAGCAAGAGGCGATGCGTACAAAAGAGCTGTCTCTCACTCACGTTGGCGTTCAAGATTTTCTTTAGCAGCGCTTCCAGGGAATTTTCCCTCAGTCCGAGAACAAACATCAGGGCTGAGTGTAAAACGATCTATGGGTCAATCAGCTTCCCGTTCAAGATTTTTTCAGCAGCGCTTCGAGGAAATTTTCTCAGTTCGACAATATACCTCAGGGCTGACTTGAAAGAGCTATCTTTCAGGCAGGTTCGCATTCAAGATTTTAAAATCAGAGTTTTGCGGCAATCTTGTGTCAGCCGGACAATGAACAACTGGTATAAGTGTAATAAGAGCTACTAATTTGGTGTGCGATCGTGTTTTAGAAAGCAGAGCTTCTGAGTATTCATCTCTGAGATGAACAATAACTGTCTGGGCTAAGTGTAAAAAGCGTTGACTTTTAATCATAACGGCCACCGAGATCTAGCAAACAGCTTCGCGGCGTTTTTCTCGCAGATGGACGATAAACATCAGGGTGGAGTGCAAAAAGAGCTACCTCTACTAAAGAGGGCTGTCGAGATTTCAAAGGCAGGAGGTGCGCGTCCAATCAGCAAGTGGCAGTGCGTAAAAACTGAGCTGTCTTTCACTCAGGATCGCGTTCAAGATTTTAAAAACTGAACTTCGCTGCAATCTTCTCATAGCTGCACAATAAATGTCCGGGCTAAATGTAAAAAGAGCTATGCTTTTAATTTGGGGAGCCATCGAGATTTGGAAAGCAGCTTCCTTCGCCGCAGTTTTATTCAGCTGGACAATGAATATCAGGGCTGAGAATAAAAAGAGCTAAATTTCATCAGGAGGGCTGTCGAGATTTTAGACACCAGAGTATTCGCGGCACGTTGTCTGAGTTGAGCGTCCATTCAGCAAGAGGCAATGAGTAAAAAAAAAACCCTGTCTTTCAGTCAGGTTCGCATTCAAGATTTTTTCAGCAGCGCTTCGAGGAAATTTTCTCTCAGTTCGACAATGAGCATTAAGACTGCGTGTTAAAAGAGCTTTCTTTCACTCAGGATCGCGTTCAAGATTTTGAAAGCTGAACATCGCTGCAATCATCTCTTAGCTGCACAATAAATATCCGGGCTAAATGTAAAAACAGATGAGCTTTTAATTTGGAGAGCCATCGAGACATGGAAAGCAGGTTCGTTCGCTGCAGTTTTTTTTCCGGCTGGACAATAAATATCAGGGCTGAGAATCAAAAGAGCAAACCTTTAACCAGGAGGGCTATCGAGATTGTAAACGCAAAAATTTTCGCGGCACGTTGTCTGAGTTGAGCGTTCATTCAGCAAGAGGCAACGCGTAAAAAAGAGCTGTCTTTCACTCACGTTCGCGTTCAAGGTGGATTTTAGCAGCGCTTCGAGGGAATTTTCCCTCAGTTCAAGAATAAACATCAGGGCTGAGTGTCAAAAGAGCTGTCTTTCAGTCAGGTTCGCATTCAAGATTTTTTCAGCAGCGCTCCAAGGCAATTTACTCAGTTCGACAATAAACATCAGGGTTGAGTAAAAAGAGCTGTCTTTCAGTCAGGTTCGTGTTCAAGATTTTAAAAACAACTTCGCTGCAATCTTCACTTAGCTACACAATAAATGTCCGGGCTAAATGTAAAAAGAGATAAACTTTAATTTTGGAGAACCAGCGAGATTTGGAAAACACGTTCGTTCGCTGCAGTTTTCTTTTCTCAGCTGGACAATAAATATCAGGGATGAGAGTAAGAAGAGCAAGCCTTTAATCAGGAGGGCTGTCGAGATTTTAAAAGCCAAAATTTTCGCGGCACGTTGTCCGAGTTGAGCGTCCGATCAGCAAGAGGCAATGCGTAAAAAAGAGCTGTCTCTCACTCACGTTCGCGTTCAACATGTTTTTGTTTAGCAGCGCTTCGAGGGAATTTTCCCTCGGTTCGACAATAAACATCAAGACTGATGTAAAAAGAGCTATCTTTCAGTCAGGTTGCAGTTATGATTTTAAAAACAGAACTTTGCAGCAATATTCACTTAGCTGCACAATAAACATCCGGGCTAAATGTAAAAAGAGCTACGCTTTTATTTTGGAGAGCCATCGAGATTTGTTCGCTGCAGTTTTTTTTCAGTTGGACAATACATATCAGGGATGAGAATAAAAAGAGCTTTTTTTTTCAATCAGGATGGCTGTCGACTTTTTAAACGCAAAAAAATTCGCGGCGCATTGTCCGAGTTGAGCGTCCAATCAGCAAGAGGCGATGCGTAAAAACAGCTGTCATTCACTCACTTTCGCGTCCACGATGTTTCCAGCAGCGCTTCGAGGCAATTTTCTCTCAGTTCGACAATAAACGTCGGGGCTGAGTGTAAAAATAGCTATCTTTCTGTAAAATACGCTTCAAAGATTTTAAAAACAGAACTTCGCTGCAATATTCACTCAGCTGCACAATAAACATCCGGTCTAGTTGTAAAAAGAGCGATCCTTTTAAGTTGGACAATAAACATCAGGGGTGAGTGTAAAAAGAGCTCACTTCTACTCATGGGGGCCGTCGGGATTTTAAAAGAGAAAATTTTCGCTTTAGCGGTTTGTCTGAGTTGAGCTACCAATCAGCAAGAGGAAGAGCATAAGCGGTCCTTTCAATCAGGTCCGCTTCATGACTTCAAAAGCACTTCTTCACGGCAGTTCCCTCAGTTGGACAATCGACTTCAAACTGTGTAAGAGAGCTACCTTTCAATCAGGAGGGCGGTGGAGGCAAAAATTTCGTGGCAGGTTGTCTGAGTTGAGGAACGACCGAGGAGGATGGCGTGCGTGGAAAAAAGCTACCTTTCTGTCAGATCACCGTTCAAGATTTTGTCGAGGAAATTTTTGTCTCAGTTCCAAAATATACCACAGGGCTGAGTGTTAAAAGAGCTATTTCTCAGTCAGGTTCGCATTCGAGATTTGAAAATCGGAGCTTCACGGAAATCCTCTGGAAGCTGGACAATAAACATCAGGTATGAGTGTGAAAAGAGATACCTTCTAATCTGGAAGGCGATCGTGATTTAGAAAGCAGACCTTCAGGGTAGTCGTCTCTGAGATGAACAATAACTGTCTGGGCTAAGTGTAAAAAGCGTTGACTTCTAATCATAAGGGCCACCGAGATCTAGCAAACAGCTTCGCGGCGTTTTTCTCGCAGATGGACGATAAACAACAGGGTGTAGTGCAAAAAGAGCTACCTCTACTAAAGAGGGCTGTCGAGATTTCGAATGCAAATTTTTCGCCGCAGTTTGTCTCAGTTGCGCGACCAATCAGCAAGTGGCAGTGCGTAAAAACTGAGCTATCTTTCACTCAGGATCGCGTTCAAGATTTTAAAAACTGAACTTCGCTGCAATCATCTCATAGCTGCACAATAAATGTCCGGGCTAAATGTAAAAACAGATGAGCTTTTAATTTGGAGAGCCATCGAGACATGGAAAGCAGCTTCCTTCGCCGCAGTTTTATTCGGCTGGACAATGAATATCAGGGCTGAGAATAAAAATAGCTAAATTTCATCAGGAGGGCTGTCGAGATTGTAAACGCAAAAATTTTCGCGGCACGTTGAGTTGAGCATTCATTCAGCAAGAGGCAACGCGTAAAAAAAGAGCTGTCTTTCACTCACGTTCGCGTTCAAGGTGGATTTTAGCAGCGCTTCGAGGGAATTTTCCCTCAGTTCAAGAATAAACATCAGGGCTGAGTGTCAAAAGAGCTGTTTTTCAGTCAGGTTCGCATTCAAGATTTTTTCAACAGCGCTCCAAGGCAATTTACTCAGTTCGACAATAAACATCAGGGTTGAGTAAAAAGAGCGGTCTTTCAGTCAGGTTCGTGTTCAAGATTTTAAAAACAACTTCGCTGCAATCTTCACTTAGCTGCACAATAAATGTCCGGGCTAAATGTAAAAAGAGATAAACTTTAATTTTGGAGAACCAGCGAGATTTGGAAAACACGTTCGTTCGCTGCAGTTTTCTTTTCTCAGCTGGACAATAAATATCAGGGATGAGAGTAAGAAGAGCAAGCCTTTAATCAGGAGGGCTGTCGAGATTTTAAATGCAAATATTTTCGCGGCACTTTGAATTGAGCGCCAATTCAGCAAGAGGCGATGCGTACAAAAGAGCTGTCTCTCACTCACGTTGGCGTTCAAGATTTTCTTTAGCAGCGCTTCCAGGGAATTTTCCCTCAGTCCGAGAACAAACATCAGGGCTGAGCGTAAAACGATCTATGGGTCAATCAGCTTCCCGTTCAAGGTTTTTTCAGCAGCGCTTCGAGGAAATTTTCTCAGTTCGACAATATACCTCAGGGCTGACTTGAAAGAGCTATCTTTCAGGCAGGTTCGCATTCAAGATTTTAAAATCAGAGTTTCGCGGCAATCTTGTGTCAGCCGGACAATGAACAACTGGTATAAGTGTAAAAAGAGCTACTAATTTGGTGTGCGATCGTGTTTTAGAAAGCAGAGCTTCTGAGTATTCATCTCTGAGATGAACAATAACTGTCTGGGCTAAGTGTAAAAAGCGTTGACTTTTAATCATAAGGGCCACCGAGATCTAGCAAACAGCTTCGCGGCGTTTTTCTCGCAGATGTACGATAAACATCAGGGTGGAGTGCAAAAAGAGCTACCTCTACTAAAGAGGGCTGTCGAGATTTCAAAGGCAGGAGGTGCGCGTCCAATCAGCAAGTGGCAGTGCGTAAAAACTGAGCTGTCTTTCACTCAGGATCGCGTTCAAGATTTTAAAAACTGAACTTCGCTGCAATCTTCTCATAGCTGCACAATAAATGTCCGGGCTAAATGTAAAAAGAGCTATGCTTTTAATTTGGGGAGCCATCGAGACATGGAAAGCAGGTTCGTTCGCTGCAGTTTTTTTTCCGGCTGGACAATAAATATCAGGGCTGAGAATCAAAAGAGCAAACTTTTAACCAGGAGGGCTATCGAGATTGTAAACGCAAAAATTTTCGCGGCACGTTGTCTGAGTTGGGCGTTCATTCAGCAAGAGGCAACGCGTAAAAAAAGAGCTGTCTTTCAATCACGTTCGCGTTCAAGGTGAATTTTAGCAGCGCTTCGAGGGAATTTTCCCTCAGTTCAAGAATAAACATCATGGCTGAGTGTCAAAAGAGCTGTTTTTCAGTCAGGTTCGCATTCAAGATTTTTTCAGCAGCGCTCCAAGGCAATTTACTCAGTTCGACAATAAACATCAGGGTTGAGTAAAAAGAGCTGTCTTTCAGTCAGGTTCGTGTTCAAGATTTTAAAAACAACTTCGCTGCAATCTTCACTTAGCTGCACAATAAATGTCCGGGCTAAATGTAAAAAGAGATAAACTTTTATTTTGGAGAACCAGCGAGATTTGGAAAACACGTTCGTTCGCTGCAGTTTTCTTTTCTCAGCTGGACAATAAATATCAGGGATGAGAGTAAGAAGAGCAAGCCTTTAATCAGGAGGGCTGTCGAGATTTTAAATGCAAATATTTTCGCGGCACTTTGAATTGAGCGCCAATTCAGCAAGAGGCGATGCGTACAAAAGAGCTGTCTCTCACTCACGTTGGCGTTCAAGATTTTCTTTAGCAGCGCTTCCAGGGAATTTTCCCTCAGTCCGAGAACAAACATCAGGGCTGAGTGTAAAACGATCTATGGGTCAATCAGCTTCCCGTTCAAGATTTTTTCAGCAGCGCTTCGAGGAAATTTTCTCAGTTCGACAATATACCTCAGGGCTGACTTGAAAGAGCTATCTTTCAGGCAGGTTCGCATTCAAGATTTTAAAATCAGAGTTTTGCGGCAATCTTGTGTCAGCCGGACAATGAACAACTGGTATAAGTGTAATAAGAGCTACTAATTTGGTGTGCGATCGTGTTTTAGAAAGCAGAGCTTCTGAGTATTCATCTCTGAGATGAACAATAACTGTCTGGGCTAAGTGTAAAAAGCGTTGACTTTTAATCATAACGGCCACCGAGATCTAGCAAACAGCTTCGCGGCGTTTTTCTCGCAGATGTACGATAAACATCAGGGTGGAGTGCAAAAAGAGCTACCTCTACTAAAGAGGGCTGTCGAGATTTCAAAGGCAGGAGGTGCGCGTCCAATCAGCAAGTGGCAGTGCGTAAAAACTGAGCTGTCTTTCACTCAGGATCGCGTTCAAGATTTTAAAAACTGAACTTCGCTGCAATCTTCTCATAGCTGCACAATAAATGTCCGGGCTAAATGTAAAAAGAGCTATGCTTTTAATTTGGGGAGCCATCGAGATTTGGAAAGCAGCTTCCTTCGCCGCAGTTTTATTCAGCTGGACAATGAATATCAGGGCTGAGAATAAAAAGAGCTAAATTTCATCAGGAGGGCTGTCGAGATTTTAGACACCAGAGTATTCGCGGCACGTTGTCTGAGTTGAGCGTCCATTCAGCAAGAGGCAATGAGTAAAAAAAAAACCCTGTCTTTCAGTCAGGTTCGCATTCAAGATTTTTTCAGCAGCGCTTCGAGGAAATTTTCTCTCAGTTCGACAATGAGCATTAAGACTGCGTGTTAAAAGAGCTTTCTTTCACTCAGGATCGCGTTCAAGATTTTGAAAGCTGAACATCGCTGCAATCATCTCTTAGCTGCACAATAAATATCCGGGCTAAATGTAAAAACAGATGAGCTTTTAATTTGGAGAGCCATCGAGACATGGAAAGCAGGTTCGTTCGCTGCAGTTTTTTTTCCGGCTGGACAATAAATATCAGGGCTGAGAATCAAAAGAGCAAACCTTTAACCAGGAGGGCTATCGAGATTGTAAACGCAAAAATTTTCGCGGCACGTTGTCTGAGTTGAGCGTTCATTCAGCAAGAGGCAACGCGTAAAAAAGAGCTGTCTTTCACTCACGTTCGCGTTCAAGGTGGATTTTAGCAGCGCTTCGAGGGAATTTTCCCTCAGTTCAAGAATAAACATCAGGGCTGAGTGTCAAAAGAGCTGTCTTTCAGTCAGGTTCGCATTCAAGATTTTTTCAGCAGCGCTCCAAGGCAATTTACTCAGTTCGACAATAAACATCAGGGTTGAGTAAAAAGAGCTGTCTTTCAGTCAGGTTCGTGTTCAAGATTTTAAAAACAACTTCGCTGCAATCTTCACTTAGCTACACAATAAATGTCCGGGCTAAATGTAAAAAGAGATAAACTTTAATTTTGGAGAACCAGCGAGATTTGGAAAACACGTTCGTTCGCTGCAGTTTTCTTTTCTCAGCTGGACAATAAATATCAGGGATGAGAGTAAGAAGAGCAAGCCTTTAATCAGGAGGGCTGTCGAGATTTTAAAAGCCAAAATTTTCGCGGCACGTTGTCCGAGTTGAGCGTCCGATCAGCAAGAGGCAATGCGTAAAAAAGAGCTGTCTCTCACTCACGTTCGCGTTCAACATGTTTTTGTTTAGCAGCGCTTCGAGGGAATTTTCCCTCGGTTCGACAATAAACATCAAGACTGATGTAAAAAGAGCTATCTTTCAGTCAGGTTGCAGTTATGATTTTAAAAACAGAACTTTGCAGCAATATTCACTTAGCTGCACAATAAACATCCGGGCTAAATGTAAAAAGAGCTACGCTTTTATTTTGGAGAGCCATCGAGATTTGTTCGCTGCAGTTTT
The DNA here is from genome assembly GCF_030144855.1 of Hypanus sabinus. Classification (NCBI taxonomy): domain Eukaryota; kingdom Metazoa; phylum Chordata; class Chondrichthyes; order Myliobatiformes; family Dasyatidae; genus Hypanus; species Hypanus sabinus. The sequence goes on along the minus strand of NC_082715.1, from coordinate 73,613,750 downwards.
TTTTCAGTTGGACAATACATATCAGGGATGAGAATAAAAAGAGCTTTTTTTTTCAATCAGGATGGCTGTCGACTTTTTAAACGCAAAAAAATTCGCGGCGCATTGTCCGAGTTGAGCGTCCAATCAGCAAGAGGCGATGCGTAAAAACAGCTGTCATTCACTCACTTTCGCGTCCACGATGTTTCCAGCAGCGCTTCGAGGCAATTTTCTCTCAGTTCGACAATAAACGTCGGGGCTGAGTGTAAAAATAGCTATCTTTCTGTAAAATACGCTTCAAAGATTTTAAAAACAGAACTTCGCTGCAATATTCACTCAGCTGCACAATAAACATCCGGTCTAGTTGTAAAAAGAGCGATCCTTTTAAGTTGGACAATAAACATCAGGGGTGAGTGTAAAAAGAGCTCACTTCTACTCATGGGGGCCGTCGGGATTTTAAAAGAGAAAATTTTCGCTTTAGCGGTTTGTCTGAGTTGAGCTACCAATCAGCAAGAGGAAGAGCATAAGCGGTCCTTTCAATCAGGTCCGCTTCATGACTTCAAAAGCACTTCTTCACGGCAGTTCCCTCAGTTGGACAATCGACTTCAAACTGTGTAAGAGAGCTACCTTTCAATCAGGAGGGCGGTGGAGGCAAAAATTTCGTGGCAGGTTGTCTGAGTTGAGGAACGACCGAGGAGGATGGCGTGCGTGGAAAAAAGCTACCTTTCTGTCAGATCACCGTTCAAGATTTTGTCGAGGAAATTTTTGTCTCAGTTCCAAAATATACCACAGGGCTGAGTGTTAAAAGAGCTATTTCTCAGTCAGGTTCGCATTCGAGATTTGAAAATCGGAGCTTCACGGAAATCCTCTGGAAGCTGGACAATAAACATCAGGTATGAGTGTGAAAAGAGATACCTTCTAATCTGGAAGGCGATCGTGATTTAGAAAGCAGACCTTCAGGGTAGTCGTCTCTGAGATGAACAATAACTGTCTGGGCTAAGTGTAAAAAGCGTTGACTTCTAATCATAAGGGCCACCGAGATCTAGCAAACAGCTTCGCGGCGTTTTTCTCGCAGATGGACGATAAACAACAGGGTGTAGTGCAAAAAGAGCTACCTCTACTAAAGAGGGCTGTCGAGATTTCGAATGCAAATTTTTCGCCGCAGTTTGTCTCAGTTGCGCGACCAATCAGCAAGTGGCAGTGCGTAAAAACTGAGCTATCTTTCACTCAGGATCGCGTTCAAGATTTTAAAAACTGAACTTCGCTGCAATCATCTCATAGCTGCACAATAAATGTCCGGGCTAAATGTAAAAACAGATGAGCTTTTAATTTGGAGAGCCATCGAGACATGGAAAGCAGCTTCCTTCGCCGCAGTTTTATTCGGCTGGACAATGAATATCAGGGCTGAGAATAAAAATAGCTAAATTTCATCAGGAGGGCTGTCGAGATTGTAAACGCAAAAATTTTCGCGGCACGTTGAGTTGAGCATTCATTCAGCAAGAGGCAACGCGTAAAAAAAGAGCTGTCTTTCACTCACGTTCGCGTTCAAGGTGGATTTTAGCAGCGCTTCGAGGGAATTTTCCCTCAGTTCAAGAATAAACATCAGGGCTGAGTGTCAAAAGAGCTGTTTTTCAGTCAGGTTCGCATTCAAGATTTTTTCAACAGCGCTCCAAGGCAATTTACTCAGTTCGACAATAAACATCAGGGTTGAGTAAAAAGAGCGGTCTTTCAGTCAGGTTCGTGTTCAAGATTTTAAAAACAACTTCGCTGCAATCTTCACTTAGCTGCACAATAAATGTCCGGGCTAAATGTAAAAAGAGATAAACTTTAATTTTGGAGAACCAGCGAGATTTGGAAAACACGTTCGTTCGCTGCAGTTTTCTTTTCTCAGCTGGACAATAAATATCAGGGATGAGAGTAAGAAGAGCAAGCCTTTAATCAGGAGGGCTGTCGAGATTTTAAATGCAAATATTTTCGCGGCACTTTGAATTGAGCGCCAATTCAGCAAGAGGCGATGCGTACAAAAGAGCTGTCTCTCACTCACGTTGGCGTTCAAGATTTTCTTTAGCAGCGCTTCCAGGGAATTTTCCCTCAGTCCGAGAACAAACATCAGGGCTGAGCGTAAAACGATCTATGGGTCAATCAGCTTCCCGTTCAAGGTTTTTTCAGCAGCGCTTCGAGGAAATTTTCTCAGTTCGACAATATACCTCAGGGCTGACTTGAAAGAGCTATCTTTCAGGCAGGTTCGCATTCAAGATTTTAAAATCAGAGTTTCGCGGCAATCTTGTGTCAGCCGGACAATGAACAACTGGTATAAGTGTAAAAAGAGCTACTAATTTGGTGTGCGATCGTGTTTTAGAAAGCAGAGCTTCTGAGTATTCATCTCTGAGATGAACAATAACTGTCTGGGCTAAGTGTAAAAAGCGTTGACTTTTAATCATAAGGGCCACCGAGATCTAGCAAACAGCTTCGCGGCGTTTTTCTCGCAGATGTACGATAAACATCAGGGTGGAGTGCAAAAAGAGCTACCTCTACTAAAGAGGGCTGTCGAGATTTCAAAGGCAGGAGGTGCGCGTCCAATCAGCAAGTGGCAGTGCGTAAAAACTGAGCTGTCTTTCACTCAGGATCGCGTTCAAGATTTTAAAAACTGAACTTCGCTGCAATCTTCTCATAGCTGCACAATAAATGTCCGGGCTAAATGTAAAAAGAGCTATGCTTTTAATTTGGGGAGCCATCGAGACATGGAAAGCAGGTTCGTTCGCTGCAGTTTTTTTTCCGGCTGGACAATAAATATCAGGGCTGAGAATCAAAAGAGCAAACTTTTAACCAGGAGGGCTATCGAGATTGTAAACGCAAAAATTTTCGCGGCACGTTGTCTGAGTTGGGCGTTCATTCAGCAAGAGGCAACGCGTAAAAAAAGAGCTGTCTTTCAATCACGTTCGCGTTCAAGGTGAATTTTAGCAGCGCTTCGAGGGAATTTTCCCTCAGTTCAAGAATAAACATCATGGCTGAGTGTCAAAAGAGCTGTTTTTCAGTCAGGTTCGCATTCAAGATTTTTTCAGCAGCGCTCCAAGGCAATTTACTCAGTTCGACAATAAACATCAGGGTTGAGTAAAAAGAGCTGTCTTTCAGTCAGGTTCGTGTTCAAGATTTTAAAAACAACTTCGCTGCAATCTTCACTTAGCTGCACAATAAATGTCCGGGCTAAATGTAAAAAGAGATAAACTTTTATTTTGGAGAACCAGCGAGATTTGGAAAACACGTTCGTTCGCTGCAGTTTTCTTTTCTCAGCTGGACAATAAATATCAGGGATGAGAGTAAGAAGAGCAAGCCTTTAATCAGGAGGGCTGTCGAGATTTTAAATGCAAATATTTTCGCGGCACTTTGAATTGAGCGCCAATTCAGCAAGAGGCGATGCGTACAAAAGAGCTGTCTCTCACTCACGTTGGCGTTCAAGATTTTCTTTAGCAGCGCTTCCAGGGAATTTTCCCTCAGTCCGAGAACAAACATCAGGGCTGAGTGTAAAACGATCTATGGGTCAATCAGCTTCCCGTTCAAGATTTTTTCAGCAGCGCTTCGAGGAAATTTTCTCAGTTCGACAATATACCTCAGGGCTGACTTGAAAGAGCTATCTTTCAGGCAGGTTCGCATTCAAGATTTTAAAATCAGAGTTTTGCGGCAATCTTGTGTCAGCCGGACAATGAACAACTGGTATAAGTGTAATAAGAGCTACTAATTTGGTGTGCGATCGTGTTTTAGAAAGCAGAGCTTCTGAGTATTCATCTCTGAGATGAACAATAACTGTCTGGGCTAAGTGTAAAAAGCGTTGACTTTTAATCATAACGGCCACCGAGATCTAGCAAACAGCTTCGCGGCGTTTTTCTCGCAGATGTACGATAAACATCAGGGTGGAGTGCAAAAAGAGCTACCTCTACTAAAGAGGGCTGTCGAGATTTCAAAGGCAGGAGGTGCGCGTCCAATCAGCAAGTGGCAGTGCGTAAAAACTGAGCTGTCTTTCACTCAGGATCGCGTTCAAGATTTTAAAAACTGAACTTCGCTGCAATCTTCTCATAGCTGCACAATAAATGTCCGGGCTAAATGTAAAAAGAGCTATGCTTTTAATTTGGGGAGCCATCGAGATTTGGAAAGCAGCTTCCTTCGCCGCAGTTTTATTCAGCTGGACAATGAATATCAGGGCTGAGAATAAAAAGAGCTAAATTTCATCAGGAGGGCTGTCGAGATTTTAGACACCAGAGTATTCGCGGCACGTTGTCTGAGTTGAGCGTCCATTCAGCAAGAGGCAATGAGTAAAAAAAAAACCCTGTCTTTCAGTCAGGTTCGCATTCAAGATTTTTTCAGCAGCGCTTCGAGGAAATTTTCTCTCAGTTCGACAATGAGCATTAAGACTGCGTGTTAAAAGAGCTTTCTTTCACTCAGGATCGCGTTCAAGATTTTGAAAGCTGAACATCGCTGCAATCATCTCTTAGCTGCACAATAAATATCCGGGCTAAATGTAAAAACAGATGAGCTTTTAATTTGGAGAGCCATCGAGACATGGAAAGCAGGTTCGTTCGCTGCAGTTTTTTTTCCGGCTGGACAATAAATATCAGGGCTGAGAATCAAAAGAGCAAACCTTTAACCAGGAGGGCTATCGAGATTGTAAACGCAAAAATTTTCGCGGCACGTTGTCTGAGTTGAGCGTTCATTCAGCAAGAGGCAACGCGTAAAAAAGAGCTGTCTTTCACTCACGTTCGCGTTCAAGGTGGATTTTAGCAGCGCTTCGAGGGAATTTTCCCTCAGTTCAAGAATAAACATCAGGGCTGAGTGTCAAAAGAGCTGTCTTTCAGTCAGGTTCGCATTCAAGATTTTTTCAGCAGCGCTCCAAGGCAATTTACTCAGTTCGACAATAAACATCAGGGTTGAGTAAAAAGAGCTGTCTTTCAGTCAGGTTCGTGTTCAAGATTTTAAAAACAACTTCGCTGCAATCTTCACTTAGCTACACAATAAATGTCCGGGCTAAATGTAAAAAGAGATAAACTTTAATTTTGGAGAACCAGCGAGATTTGGAAAACACGTTCGTTCGCTGCAGTTTTCTTTTCTCAGCTGGACAATAAATATCAGGGATGAGAGTAAGAAGAGCAAGCCTTTAATCAGGAGGGCTGTCGAGATTTTAAAAGCCAAAATTTTCGCGGCACGTTGTCCGAGTTGAGCGTCCGATCAGCAAGAGGCAATGCGTAAAAAAGAGCTGTCTCTCACTCACGTTCGCGTTCAACATGTTTTTGTTTAGCAGCGCTTCGAGGGAATTTTCCCTCGGTTCGACAATAAACATCAAGACTGATGTAAAAAGAGCTATCTTTCAGTCAGGTTGCAGTTATGATTTTAAAAACAGAACTTTGCAGCAATATTCACTTAGCTGCACAATAAACATCCGGGCTAAATGTAAAAAGAGCTACGCTTTTATTTTGGAGAGCCATCGAGATTTGTTCGCTGCAGTTTTTTTTCAGTTGGACAATACATATCAGGGATGAGAATAAAAAGAGCTTTTTTTTTCAATCAGGATGGCTGTCGACTTTTTAAACGCAAAAAAATTCGCGGCGCATTGTCCGAGTTGAGCGTCCAATCAGCAAGAGGCGATGCGTAAAAACAGCTGTCATTCACTCACTTTCGCGTCCACGATGTTTCCAGCAGCGCTTCGAGGCAATTTTCTCTCAGTTCGACAATAAACGTCGGGGCTGAGTGTAAAAATAGCTATCTTTCTGTAAAATACGCTTCAAAGATTTTAAAAACAGAACTTCGCTGCAATATTCACTCAGCTGCACAATAAACATCCGGTCTAGTTGTAAAAAGAGCGATCCTTTTAAGTTGGACAATAAACATCAGGGGTGAGTGTAAAAAGAGCTCACTTCTACTCATGGGGGCCGTCGGGATTTTAAAAGAGAAAATTTTCGCTTTAGCGGTTTGTCTGAGTTGAGCTACCAATCAGCAAGAGGAAGAGCATAAGCGGTCCTTTCAATCAGGTCCGCTTCATGACTTCAAAAGCACTTCTTCACGGCAGTTCCCTCAGTTGGACAATCGACTTCAAACTGTGTAAGAGAGCTACCTTTCAATCAGGAGGGCGGTGGAGGCAAAAATTTCGTGGCAGGTTGTCTGAGTTGAGGAACGACCGAGGAGGATGGCGTGCGTGGAAAAAAGCTACCTTTCTGTCAGATCACCGTTCAAGATTTTGTCGAGGAAATTTTTGTCTCAGTTCCAAAATATACCACAGGGCTGAGTGTTAAAAGAGCTATTTCTCAGTCAGGTTCGCATTCGAGATTTGAAAATCGGAGCTTCACGGAAATCCTCTGGAAGCTGGACAATAAACATCAGGTATGAGTGTGAAAAGAGATACCTTCTAATCTGGAAGGCGATCGTGATTTAGAAAGCAGACCTTCAGGGTAGTCGTCTCTGAGATGAACAATAACTGTCTGGGCTAAGTGTAAAAAGCGTTGACTTCTAATCATAAGGGCCACCGAGATCTAGCAAACAGCTTCGCGGCGTTTTTCTCGCAGATGGACGATAAACAACAGGGTGTAGTGCAAAAAGAGCTACCTCTACTAAAGAGGGCTGTCGAGATTTCGAATGCAAATTTTTCGCCGCAGTTTGTCTCAGTTGCGCGACCAATCAGCAAGTGGCAGTGCGTAAAAACTGAGCTATCTTTCACTCAGGATCGCGTTCAAGATTTTAAAAACTGAACTTCGCTGCAATCATCTCTTAGCTGCACAATAAATGTCCGGGCTAAATGTAAAAACAGATGAGCTTTTAATTTGGAGAGCCATCGAGACATGGAAAGCAGCTTCCTTCGCCGCAGTTTTATTCGGCTGGACAATGAATATCAGGGCTGAGAATAAAAATAGCTAAATTTCATCAGGAGGGCTGTCGAGATTGTAAACGCAAAAATTTTCGCGGCACGTTGAGTTGAGCATTCATTCAGCAAGAGGCAACGCGTAAAAAAAGAGCTGTCTTTCACTCACGTTCGCGTTCAAGGTGGATTTTAGCAGCGCTTCGAGGGAATTTTCCCTCAGTTCAAGAATAAACATCAGGGCTGAGTGTCAAAAGAGCTGTTTTTCAGTCAGGTTCGCATTCAAGATTTTTTCAACAGCGCTCCAAGGCAATTTACTCAGTTCGACAATAAACATCAGGGTTGAGTAAAAAGAGCGGTCTTTCAGTCAGGTTCGTGTTCAAGATTTTAAAAACAACTTCGCTGCAATCTTCACTTAGCTGCACAATAAATGTCCGGGCTAAATGTAAAAAGAGATAAACTTTAATTTTGGAGAACCAGCGAGATTTGGAAAACACGTTCGTTCGCTGCAGTTTTCTTTTCTCAGCTGGACAATAAATATCAGGGATGAGAGTAAGAAGAGCAAGCCTTTAATCAGGAGGGCTGTCGAGATTTTAAATGCAAATATTTTCGCGGCACTTTGAATTGAGCGCCAATTCAGCAAGAGGCGATGCGTACAAAAGAGCTGTCTCTCACTCACGTTGGCGTTCAAGATTTTCTTTAGCAGCGCTTCCAGGGAATTTTCCCTCAGTCCGAGAACAAACATCAGGGCTGAGCGTAAAACGATCTATGGGTCAATCAGCTTCCCGTTCAAGGTTTTTTCAGCAGCGCTTCGAGGAAATTTTCTCAGTTCGACAATATACCTCAGGGCTGACTTGAAAGAGCTATCTTTCAGGCAGGTTCGCATTCAAGATTTTAAAATCAGAGTTTCGCGGCAATCTTGTGTCAGCCGGACAATGAACAACTGGTATAAGTGTAAAAAGAGCTACTAATTTGGTGTGCGATCGTGTTTTAGAAAGCAGAGCTTCTGAGTATTCATCTCTGAGATGAACAATAACTGTCTGGGCTAAGTGTAAAAAGCGTTGACTTTTAATCATAAGGGCCACCGAGATCTAGCAAACAGCTTCGCGGCGTTTTTCTCGCAGATGTACGATAAACATCAGGGTGGAGTGCAAAAAGAGCTACCTCTACTAAAGAGGGCTGTCGAGATTTCAAAGGCAGGAGGTGCGCGTCCAATCAGCAAGTGGCAGTGCGTAAAAACTGAGCTGTCTTTCACTCAGGATCGCGTTCAAGATTTTAAAAACTGAACTTCGCTGCAATCTTCTCATAGCTGCACAATAAATGTCCGGGCTAAATGTAAAAAGAGCTATGCTTTTAATTTGGGGAGCCATCGAGACATGGAAAGCAGGTTCGTTCGCTGCAGTTTTTTTTCCGGCTGGACAATAAATATCAGGGCTGAGAATCAAAAGAGCAAACTTTTAACCAGGAGGGCTATCGAGATTGTAAACGCAAAAATTTTCGCGGCACGTTGTCTGAGTTGGGCGTTCATTCAGCAAGAGGCAACGCGTAAAAAAAGAGCTGTCTTTCAATCACGTTCGCGTTCAAGGTGAATTTTAGCAGCGCTTCGAGGGAATTTTCCCTCAGTTCAAGAATAAACATCATGGCTGAGTGTCAAAAGAGCTGTTTTTCAGTCAGGTTCGCATTCAAGATTTTTTCAGCAGCGCTCCAAGGCAATTTACTCAGTTCGACAATAAACATCAGGGTTGAGTAAAAAGAGCTGTCTTTCAGTCAGGTTCGTGTTCAAGATTTTAAAAACAACTTCGCTGCAATCTTCACTTAGCTGCACAATAAATGTCCGGGCTAAATGTAAAAAGAGATAAACTTTTATTTTGGAGAACCAGCGAGATTTGGAAAACACGTTCGTTCGCTGCAGTTTTCTTTTCTCAGCTGGACAATAAATATCAGGGATGAGAGTAAGAAGAGCAAGCCTTTAATCAGGAGGGCTGTCGAGATTTTAAATGCAAATATTTTCGCGGCACTTTGAATTGAGCGCCAATTCAGCAAGAGGCGATGCGTACAAAAGAGCTGTCTCTCACTCACGTTGGCGTTCAAGATTTTCTTTAGCAGCGCTTCCAGGGAATTTTCCCTCAGTCCGAGAACAAACATCAGGGCTGAGTGTAAAACGATCTATGGGTCAATCAGCTTCCCGTTCAAGATTTTTTCAGCAGCGCTTCGAGGAAATTTTCTCAGTTCGACAATATACCTCAGGGCTGACTTGAAAGAGCTATCTTTCAGGCAGGTTCGCATTCAAGATTTTAAAATCAGAGTTTTGCGGCAATCTTGTGTCAGCCGGACAATGAACAACTGGTATAAGTGTAATAAGAGCTACTAATTTGGTGTGCGATCGTGTTTTAGAAAGCAGAGCTTCTGAGTATTCATCTCTGAGATGAACAATAACTGTCTGGGCTAAGTGTAAAAAGCGTTGACTTTTAATCATAACGGCCACCGAGATCTAGCAAACAGCTTCGCGGCGTTTTTCTCGCAGATGTACGATAAACATCAGGGTGGAGTGCAAAAAGAGCTACCTCTACTAAAGAGGGCTGTCGAGATTTCAAAGGCAGGAGGTGCGCGTCCAATCAGCAAGTGGCAGTGCGTAAAAACTGAGCTGTCTTTCACTCAGGATCGCGTTCAAGATTTTAAAAACTGAACTTCGCTGCAATCTTCTCATAGCTGCACAATAAATGTCCGGGCTAAATGTAAAAAGAGCTATGCTTTTAATTTGGGGAGCCATCGAGATTTGGAAAGCAGCTTCCTTCGCCGCAGTTTTATTCAGCTGGACAATGAATATCAGGGCTGAGAATAAAAAGAGCTAAATTTCATCAGGAGGGCTGTCGAGATTTTAGACACCAGAGTATTCGCGGCACGTTGTCTGAGTTGAGCGTCCATTCAGCAAGAGGCAATGAGTAAAAAAAAAACCCTGTCTTTCAGTCAGGTTCGCATTCAAGATTTTTTCAGCAGCGCTTCGAGGAAATTTTCTCTCAGTTCGACAATGAGCATTAAGACTGCGTGTTAAAAGAGCTTTCTTTCACTCAGGATCGCGTTCAAGATTTTGAAAGCTGAACATCGCTGCAATCATCTCTTAGCTGCACAATAAATATCCGGGCTAAATGTAAAAACAGATGAGCTTTTAATTTGGAGAGCCATCGAGACATGGAAAGCAGGTTCGTTCGCTGCAGTTTTTTTTCCGGCTGGACAATAAATATCAGGGCTGAGAATCAAAAGAGCAAACCTTTAACCAGGAGGGCTATCGAGATTGTAAACGCAAAAATTTTCGCGGCACGTTGTCTGAGTTGAGCGTTCATTCAGCAAGAGGCAACGCGTAAAAAAGAGCTGTCTTTCACTCACGTTCGCGTTCAAGGTGGATTTTAGCAGCGCTTCGAGGGAATTTTCCCTCAGTTCAAGAATAAACATCAGGGCTGAGTGTCAAAAGAGCTGTCTTTCAGTCAGGTTCGCATTCAAGATTTTTTCAGCAGCGCTCCAAGGCAATTTACTCAGTTCGACAATAAACATCAGGGTTGAGTAAAAAGAGCTGTCTTTCAGTCAGGTTCGTGTTCAAGATTTTAAAAACAACTTCGCTGCAATCTTCACTTAGCTACACAATAAATGTCCGGGCTAAATGTAAAAAGAGATAAACTTTAATTTTGGAGAACCAGCGAGATTTGGAAAACACGTTCGTTCGCTGCAGTTTTCTTTTCTCAGCTGGACAATAAATATCAGGGATGAGAGTAAGAAGAGCAAGCCTTTAATCAGGAGGGCTGTCGAGATTTTAAAAGCAAAAATTTTCGCGGCACGTTGTCCGAGTTGAGCGTCCGATCAGCAAGAGGCAATGCGTAAAAAAGAGCTGTCTCTCACTCACGTTCGCGTTCAACATGTTTTTGTTTAGCAGCGCTTCGAGGGAATTTTCCCTCGGTTCGACAATAAACATCAAGACTGATGTAAAAAGAGCTATCTTTCAGTCAGGTTGCAGTTATGATTTTAAAAACAGAACTTTGCAGCAATATTCACTTAGCTGCACAATAAACATCCGGGCTAAATGTAAAAAGAGCTACGCTTTTATTTTGGAGAGCCATCGAGATTTGTTCGCTGCAGTTTTTTTTCAGTTGGACAATACATATCAGGGATGAGAATAAAAAGAGCTTTTTTTTTCAATCAGGATGGCTGTCGACTTTTTAAACGCAAAAAAATTCGCGGCGCATTGTCCGAGTTGAGCGTCCAATCAGCAAGAGGCGATGCGTAAAAACAGCTGTCATTCACTCACTTTCGCGTCCACGATGTTTCCAGCAGCGCTTCGAGGCAATTTTCTCTCAGTTCGACAATAAACGTCGGGGCTGAGTGTAAAAATAGCTATCTTTCTGTAAAATACGCTTCAAAGATTTTAAAAACAGAACTTCGCTGCAATATTCACTCAGCTGCACAATAAACATCCGGTCTAGTTGTAAAAAGAGCGATCCTTTTAAGTTGGACAATAAACATCAGGGGTGAGTGTAAAAAGAGCTCACTTCTACTCATGGGGGCCGTCGGGATTTTAAAAGAGAAAATTTTCGCTTTAGCGGTTTGTCTGAGTTGAGCTACCAATCAGCAAGAGGAAGAGCATAAGCGGTCCTTTCAATCAGGTCCGCTTCATGACTTCAAAAGCACTTCTTCACGGCAGTTCCCTCAGTTGGACAATCGACTTCAAACTGTGTAAGAGAGCTACCTTTCAATCAGGAGGGCGGTGGAGGCAAAAATTTCGTGGCAGGTTGTCTGAGTTGAGGAACGACCGAGGAGGATCGCGTGCGTGGAAAAAAGCTACCTTTCTGTCAGATCACCGTTCAAGATTTTGTCGAGGAAATTTTTGTCTCAGTTCCAAAATATACCACAGGGCTGAGTGTTAAAAGAGCTATTTCTCAGTCAGGTTCGCATTCGAGATTTGAAAATCGGAGCTTCACGGAAATCCTCTGGAAGCTGGACAATAAACATCAGGTATGAGTGTGAAAAGAGATACCTTCTAATCTGGAAGGCGATCGTGATTTAGAAAGCAGAGCTTCAGGGTAGTCGTCTCTCAGATGAACAATAAAGGTGTGGGCTAAGTGTAAAAAGCGTTGACTTTTCTTCATAAGGGCCACAGAGATTTCGCAGACAGCTTAGCGGCGGTTTTCTCGCAGATGGACGATAAACATCAGGGTGGAGTGCAAAAAGAGCTACCTCTACTGAAGAGGGCTGTCGAGATTTCAAAGGCAGGAGGTGCGCGTCCAATCAGCAAGTGGCAGTGCGTAAAAACTGAGCTGTCTTTCACTCAGGATCGCGTTCAAGATTTTAAAAACTGAACTTCGCTGCAATCTTCTCATAGCTGCACAATAAATGTCCGGGCTAAATGTAAAAAGAGCAATGCTTTTAATTTGGGGAGCCATCGAGATTTGGAAAGCAGCTTCCTTCGCCGCAGTTTTATTCAGCTGGACAATGAATATCAGGGCTGAGAATAAAAAGAGCTAAATTTCATCAGGAGGGCTGTCGAGATTTTAGACACCAGAGTATTCGCGGCACGTTGTCTGAGTTGAGCGTCCATTCAGCAAGAGGCAATGAGTAAAAAAAGAGCTGTCTTTCACTCACGTTCGTTCGCTGCAGTTTTCTTTTCTCAGCTGGACAATAAATATCAGGGATGAGAGTAAGAAGAGCAAGCCTTTAATCAGGAGGGCTGTCGAGATTTTAAAAGCCAAAATTTTCGCGGCACGTTGTCCGAGTTGAGCGTCCGATCAGCAAGAGGCAATGCGTAAAAAAGAGCTGTCTCTCACTCACGTTCGCGTTCAACATGTTTTTGTTTAGCAGCGCTTCGAGGGAATTTTCCCTCGGTTCGACAATAAACATCAAGACTGATGTAAAAAGAGCTATCTTTCAGTCAGGTTGCAGTTATGATTTTAAAAACAGAACTTTGCAGCAATATTCACTTAGCTGCACAATAAACATCCGGGCTAAATGTAAAAAGAGCTACGCTTTTATTTTGGAGAGCCATCGAGATTTGTTCGCTGCAGTTTTTTTTTTCAGTTGGACAATACATATCAGGGATGAGAATAAAAAGAGCTTTATTTCAATCAGGATGGCTGTCGACTTTTTAAACGCAAAAAAATTCGCGGCGCATTGTCCGAGTTGAGAGTCCAATCAGCAAGAGGCGATGCGTAAAAACAGCTGTCATTCACTCACTTTCGCGTCCACGATGTTTCCAGCAGCGCTTCGAGGCAATTTTCTCTCAGTTCGACAATAAACGTCGGGGCTGAGTGTAAAAATAGCTATCTTTCTGTAAAATACGCTTCAAAGATTTTAAAAACAGAACTTCGCTGCAATATTCACTCAGCTGCACAATAAACATCCGGTCTAGTTGTAAAAAGAGCGATCCTTTTCAGTTGGACAATAAACATCAGGGGTGAGTGAAAAAAGAGCTCACTTCTACTCATGGGGGCCGTCGGGATTTTAAAAGATAAAATTTTCGCTTTAGCGGTTTGTCTGAGTTGAGCTACCAATCAGCAAGAGGAAGAGCGTAAGCGGTCCTTTCAATCAGGTCCGCTTCATGACTTCAAAAGCACTTCTTCACGGCAGTTCCCTCAGTTGGACAATCGACTTCAAACTGTGTAAGAGAGCTACCTTTCAATCAGGAGGGCGGTGGAGGCAAAAATTTCGTGGCAGGTTGTCTGAGTTGAGGAACAACCGAGGAGGATGGCGTGCGTGGAAAAAAGCTACCTTTCTGTCAGATCACCGTTCAAGATTTTGTCGAGGAAATTTTTGTCTCAGTTCCAAAATATACCACAGGGCTGAGTGTTAAAAGAGCTATTTCTCAGTCAGGTTCGCATTCGAGATTTGAAAATCGGAGCTTCACGGAAATCCTCTGGAAGCTGGACAATAAACATCAGGTATGAGTGTGAAAAGAGATACCTTCTAATCTGGAAGGCGATCGTGATTTAGAAAGCAGAGCTTCAGGGTAGTCGTCTCTCAGATGAACAATAAAGGTGTGGGCTAAGTGTAAAAAGCGTTGACTTTTCTTCATAAGGGCCACAGAGATTTCGCAGACAGCTTAGCGGCGGTTTTCTCGCAGATGGACGATAAACATCAGGGTGGAGTGCAAAAAGAGCTACCTCTACTGAAGAGGGCTGTCGAGATTTCGAATGCAAATTTTTCGCCGCAGTTTGTCTCAGTTGCGCGACCAACCAGCAAGTGGCAGTGCGTAAAAACTGAGCTATCTTTCACTCAGGATCGCGTTCAAGATTTTAAAAACTGAACTTCGCTGCAATCATCTCATAGCTGCACAATAAATGTCCGGGCTAAATGTAAAAAGAGCTATGCTTTTAATTTGGGGAGCCATCGAGATTTGGAAAGCAGCTTCCTTCGCCGCAGTTTTATTCAGCTGGACAATGAATATCAGGGCTGAGAATAAAAAGAGCTAAATTTCATCAGGAGGGCTGTCGAGATTTTAGACACCAGAGTATTCGCGGCACGTTGTCTGAGTTGAGCGTCCATTCAGCAAGAGGCAATGTGTAAAAAAAGAGCTGTCTTTCACTCACGATCGCCTTGAAGGTGTTTTTTTAGCAGCGCTTCGAGGAAATTTTCCCTCAGTTCAAGAATAAAAATCAGGGCTGAGTGTCAAAAGAGCTGTCTTTCAGTCAGGTTCGCATTCAAGATTTTTTCAGCAGCGCTCCAAGGCAATTTACTCAGTTCGACAATAAACATCAGGGTTGAGTAAAAAGAGCTGTCTTTCAGTCAGGTTCGTGTTCAAGATTTTAAAAACAACTTCGCTGCAATCTTCACTTAGCTGCACAATAAATGTCCGGGCTAAATGTAAAAAGAGATAAACTTTAATTTTGGAGAACCAGCGAGATTTGGAAAACACATTCGTTCGCTGCAGTTTTCTTTTCTCAGCTGGACAATAAATATCAGGGATGAGAGTAAGAAGAGCAAGCCTTTAATCAGGAGGGCTGTCGAGATTTTAAATGCAAATATTTTCGCGGCACTTTGAATTGAGCGCCAATTCAGCAAGAGGCGATGCGTACAAAAGAGCTGTCTCTCACTCACGTTGGCGTTCAAGATTTTCTTTAGCAGCGCTTCCATTGAATTTTCCCTCAGTCCGAGAACAAACATCAGGGCTGAGTGTAAAACGATCTATGGGTCAATCAGCTTCCCGTTCAAGATTTTTTCAGCAGCGCTTCGAGGCAATTTTCTCTCAGTTCGACAATATACCTCAGGGCTGACTTGAAAGAGCTATCTTTCAGGCAGGTTCGCATTCAAGATTTTAAAATCAGAGTTTCGCGGCAATCTTGTGTCAGCCGGACAATGAACAACTGGTATAAGTGTAAAAAGAGCTACTAATTTGGTGTGCGATCGTGTTTTAGAAAGCAGAGCTTCAGAGTATTCATCTCTGAGATGAACAATAACTGTCTGGGCTAAGTGTAAAAAGCGTTGACTTTTAATCATAAGGGCCACCGAGATCTAGCAAACAGCTTCGCGGCGTTTTTCTCGCAGATGTACGATAAACATCAGGGTGGAGTGCAAAAAGAGCTACCTCTACTAAAGAGGGCTGTCGAGATTTCAAAGGCAGGAGGTGCGCGTCCAATCAGCAAGTGGCAGTGCGTAAAAACTGAGCTGTCTTTCACTCAGGATCGCGTTCAAGATTTTAAAAACTGAACTTCGCTGCAATCTTCTCATAGCTGCACAATAAATGTCCGGGCTAAATGTAAAAAGAGCTATGCTTTTAATTTGGGGAGCCATCGAGACATGGAAAGCAGGTTCGTTCGCTGCAGTTTTTTTTCCGGCTGGACAATAAATATCAGGGCTGAGAATCAAAAGAGCAAACTTTTAACCAGGAGGGCTATCGAGATTGTAAACGCAAAAATTTTCGCGGCACGTTGTCTGAGTTGGGCGTTCATTCAGCAAGAGGCAACGCGTAAAAAAGAGCTGTCTTTCAATCACGTTCGCGTTCAAGGTGAATTTTAGCAGCGCTTCGAGGGAATTTTCCCTCAGTTCAAGAATAAACATCATGGCTGAGTGTCAAAAGAGCTGTTTTTCAGTCAGGTTCGCATTCAAGATTTTTTCAGCAGCGCTCCAAGGCAATTTACTCAGTTCGACAATAAACATCAGGGTTGAGTAAAAAGAGCTGTCTTTCAGTCAGGTTCGTGTTCAAGATTTTAAAAACAACTTCGCTGCAATCTTCACTTAGCTGCACAATAAATGTCCGGGCTAAATGTAAAAAGAGATAAACTTTTATTTTGGAGAACCAGCGAGATTTGGAAAACACGTTCGTTCGCTGCAGTTTTCTTTTCTCAGCTGGACAATAAATATCAGGGATGAGAGTAAGAAGAGCAAGCCTTTAATCAGGAGGGCTGTCGAGATTTTAAATGCAAATATTTTCGCGGCACTTTGAATTGAGCGCCAATTCAGCAAGAGGCGATGCGTACAAAAGAGCTGTCTCTCACTCACGTTGGCGTTCAAGATTTTCTTTAGCAGCGCTTCCAGGGAATTTTCCCTCAGTCCGAGAACAAACATCAGGGCTGAGTGTAAAACGATCTATGGGTCAATCAGCTTCCCGTTCAAGATTTTTTCAGCAGCGCTTCGAGGCAATTTTCTCTCAGTTCGACAATATACCTCAGGGCTGACTTGAAAGAGCTATCTTTCAGGCAGGTTCGCATTCAAGATTTTAAAATCAGAGTTTCGCGGCAATCTTGTGTCAGCCGGACAATGAACAACTGGTATAAGTGTAATAAGAGCTACTAATTTGGTGTGCGATCGTGTTTTAGAAAGCAGAGCTTCTGAGTATTCATCTCTGAGATGAACAATAACTGTCTGGGCTAAGTGTAAAAAGCGTTGACTTTTAATCATAACGGCCACCGAGATCTAGCAAACAGCTTCGCGGCGTTTTTCTCGCAGATGGACGATAAACATCAGGGTGGAGTGCAAAAAGAGCTACCTCTACTAAAGAGGGCTGTCGAGATTTCAAAGGCAGGAGGTGCGCGTCCAATCAGCAAGTGGCAGTGCGTAAAAACTGAGCTGTCTTTCACTCAGGATCGCGTTCAAGATTTTAAAAACTGAACTTCGCTGCAATCTTCTCATAGCTGCACAATAAATGTCCGGGCTAAATGTAAAAAGAGCTATGCTTTTAATTTGGGGAGCCATCGAGATTTGGAAAGCAGCTTCCTTCGCCGCAGTTTTATTCAGCTGGACAATGAATATCAGGGCTGAGAATAAAAAGAGCTAAATTTCATCAGGAGGGCTGTCGAGATTTTAGACACCAGAGTATTCGCGGCACGTTGTCTGAGTTGAGCGTCCATTCAGCAAGAGGCAATGAGTAAAAAAAAAACCCTGTCTTTCAGTCAGGTTCGCATTCAAGATTTTTTCAGCAGCGCTTCGAGGAAATTTTCTCTCAGTTCGACAATGAGCATTAAGACTGCGTGTTAAAAGAGCTTTCTTTCACTCAGGATCGCGTTCAAGATTTTGAAAGCTGAACATCGCTGCAATCATCTCTTAGCTGCACAATAAATATCCGGGCTAAATGTAAAAACAGATGAGCTTTTAATTTGGAGAGCCATCGAGACATGGAAAGCAGGTTCGTTCGCTGCAGTTTTTTTTCCGGCTGGACAATAAATATCAGGGCTGAGAATCAAAAGAGCAAACCTTTAACCAGGAGGGCTATCGAGATTGTAAACGCAAAAATTTTCGCGGCACGTTGTCTGAGTTGAGCGTTCATTCAGCAAGAGGCAACGCGTAAAAAAGAGCTGTCTTTCACTCACGTTCGCGTTCAAGGTGGATTTTAGCAGCGCTTCGAGGGAATTTTCCCTCAGTTCAAGAATAAACATCAGGGCTGAGTGTCAAAAGAGCTGTCTTTCAGTCAGGTTCGCATTCAAGATTTTTTCAGCAGCGCTCCAAGGCAATTTACTCAGTTCGACAATAAACATCAGGGTTGAGTAAAAAGAGCTGTCTTTCAGTCAGGTTCGTGTTCAAGATTTTAAAAACAACTTCGCTGCAATCTTCACTTAGCTACACAATAAATGTCCGGGCTAAATGTAAAAAGAGATAAACTTTAATTTTGGAGAACCAGCGAGATTTGGAAAACACGTTCGTTCGCTGCAGTTTTCTTTTCTCAGCTGGACAATAAATATCAGGGATGAGAGTAAGAAGAGCAAGCCTTTAATCAGGAGGGCTGTCGAGATTTTAAAAGCAAAAATTTTCGCGGCACGTTGTCCGAGTTGAGCGTCCGATCAGCAAGAGGCAATGCGTAAAAAAGAGCTGTCTCTCACTCACGTTCGCGTTCAACATGTTTTTGTTTAGCAGCGCTTCGAGGGAATTTTCCCTCGGTTCGACAATAAACATCAAGACTGATGTAAAAAGAGCTATCTTTCAGTCAGGTTGCAGTTATGATTTTAAAAACAGAACTTTGCAGCAATATTCACTTAGCTGCACAATAAACATCCGGGCTAAATGTAAAAAGAGCTACGCTTTTATTTTGGAGAGCCATCGAGATTTGTTCGCTGCAGTTTTTTTTCAGTTGGACAATACATATCAGGGATGAGAATAAAAAGAGCTTTTTTTTTCAATCAGGATGGCTGTCGACTTTTTAAACGCAAAAAAATTCGCGGCGCATTGTCCGAGTTGAGCGTCCAATCAGCAAGAGGCGATGCGTAAAAACAGCTGTCATTCACTCACTTTCGCGTCCACGATGTTTCCAGCAGCGCTTCGAGGCAATTTTCTCTCAGTTCGACAATAAACGTCGGGGCTGAGTGTAAAAATAGCTATCTTTCTGTAAAATACGCTTCAAAGATTTTAAAAACAGAACTTCGCTGCAATATTCACTCAGCTGCACAATAAACATCCGGTCTAGTTGTAAAAAGAGCGATCCTTTTAAGTTGGACAATAAACATCAGGGGTGAGTGTAAAAAGAGCTCACTTCTACTCATGGGGGCCGTCGGGATTTTAAAAGAGAAAATTTTCGCTTTAGCGGTTTGTCTGAGTTGAGCTACCAATCAGCAAGAGGAAGAGCATAAGCGGTCCTTTCAATCAGGTCCGCTTCATGACTTCAAAAGCACTTCTTCACGGCAGTTCCCTCAGTTGGACAATCGACTTCAAACTGTGTAAGAGAGCTACCTTTCAATCAGGAGGGCGGTGGAGGCAAAAATTTCGTGGCAGGTTGTCTGAGTTGAGGAACGACCGAGGAGGATGGCGTGCGTGGAAAAAAGCTACCTTTCTGTCAGATCACCGTTCAAGATTTTGTCGAGGAAATTTTTGTCTCAGTTCCAAAATATACCACAGGGCTGAGTGTTAAAAGAGCTATTTCTCAGTCAGGTTCGCATTCGAGATTTGAAAATCGGAGCTTCACGGAAATCCTCTGGAAGCTGGACAATAAACATCAGGTATGAGTGTGAAAAGAGATACCTTCTAATCTGGAAGGCGATCGTGATTTAGAAAGCAGACCTTCAGGGTAGTCGTCTCTGAGATGAACAATAACTGTCTGGGCTAAGTGTAAAAAGCGTTGACTTCTAATCATAAGGGCCACCGAGATCTAGCAAACAGCTTCGCGGCGTTTTTCTCGCAGATGGACGATAAACAACAGGGTGTAGTGCAAAAAGAGCTACCTCTACTAAAGAGGGCTGTCGAGATTTCGAATGCAAATTTTTCGCCGCAGTTTGTCTCAGTTGCGCGACCAATCAGCAAGTGGCAGTGCGTAAAAACTGAGCTATCTTTCACTCAGGATCGCGTTCAAGATTTTAAAAACTGAACTTCGCTGCAATCATCTCATAGCTGCACAATAAATGTCCGGGCTAAATGTAAAAACAGATGAGCTTTTAATTTGGAGAGCCATCGAGACATGGAAAGCAGCTTCCTTCGCCGCAGTTTTATTCGGCTGGACAATGAATATCAGGGCTGAGAATAAAAATAGCTAAATTTCATCAGGAGGGCTGTCGAGATTGTAAACGCAAAAATTTTCGCGGCACGTTGAGTTGAGCATTCATTCAGCAAGAGGCAACGCGTAAAAAAAGAGCTGTCTTTCACTCACGTTCGCGTTCAAGGTGGATTTTAGCAGCGCTTCGAGGGAATTTTCCCTCAGTTCAAGAATAAACATCAGGGCTGAGTGTCAAAAGAGCTGTTTTTCAGTCAGGTTCGCATTCAAGATTTTTTCAACAGCGCTCCAAGGCAATTTACTCAGTTCGACAATAAACATCAGGGTTGAGTAAAAAGAGCGGTCTTTCAGTCAGGTTCGTGTTCAAGATTTTAAAAACAACTTCGCTGCAATCTTCACTTAGCTGCACAATAAATGTCCGGGCTAAATGTAAAAAGAGATAAACTTTAATTTTGGAGAACCAGCGAGATTTGGAAAACACGTTCGTTCGCTGCAGTTTTCTTTTCTCAGCTGGACAATAAATATCAGGGATGAGAGTAAGAAGAGCAAGCCTTTAATCAGGAGGGCTGTCGAGATTTTAAATGCAAATATTTTCGCGGCACTTTGAATTGAGCGCCAATTCAGCAAGAGGCGATGCGTACAAAAGAGCTGTCTCTCACTCACGTTGGCGTTCAAGATTTTCTTTAGCAGCGCTTCCAGGGAATTTTCCCTCAGTCCGAGAACAAACATCAGGGCTGAGCGTAAAACGATCTATGGGTCAATCAGCTTCCCGTTCAAGGTTTTTTCAGCAGCGCTTCGAGGAAATTTTCTCAGTTCGACAATATACCTCAGGGCTGACTTGAAAGAGCTATCTTTCAGGCAGGTTCGCATTCAAGATTTTAAAATCAGAGTTTCGCGGCAATCTTGTGTCAGCCGGACAATGAACAACTGGTATAAGTGTAAAAAGAGCTACTAATTTGGTGTGCGATCGTGTTTTAGAAAGCAGAGCTTCTGAGTATTCATCTCTGAGATGAACAATAACTGTCTGGGCTAAGTGTAAAAAGCGTTGACTTTTAATCATAAGGGCCACCGAGATCTAGCAAACAGCTTCGCGGCGTTTTTCTCGCAGATGTACGATAAACATCAGGGTGGAGTGCAAAAAGAGCTACCTCTACTAAAGAGGGCTGTCGAGATTTCAAAGGCAGGAGGTGCGCGTCCAATCAGCAAGTGGCAGTGCGTAAAAACTGAGCTGTCTTTCACTCAGGATCGCGTTCAAGATTTTAAAAACTGAACTTCGCTGCAATCTTCTCATAGCTGCACAATAAATGTCCGGGCTAAATGTAAAAAGAGCTATGCTTTTAATTTGGGGAGCCATCGAGACATGGAAAGCAGGTTCGTTCGCTGCAGTTTTTTTTCCGGCTGGACAATAAATATCAGGGCTGAGAATCAAAAGAGCAAACTTTTAACCAGGAGGGCTATCGAGATTGTAAACGCAAAAATTTTCGCGGCACGTTGTCTGAGTTGGGCGTTCATTCAGCAAGAGGCAACGCGTAAAAAAAGAGCTGTCTTTCAATCACGTTCGCGTTCAAGGTGAATTTTAGCAGCGCTTCGAGGGAATTTTCCCTCAGTTCAAGAATAAACATCATGGCTGAGTGTCAAAAGAGCTGTTTTTCAGTCAGGTTCGCATTCAAGATTTTTTCAGCAGCGCTCCAAGGCAATTTACTCAGTTCGACAATAAACATCAGGGTTGAGTAAAAAGAGCTGTCTTTCAGTCAGGTTCGTGTTCAAGATTTTAAAAACAACTTCGCTGCAATCTTCACTTAGCTGCACAATAAATGTCCGGGCTAAATGTAAAAAGAGATAAACTTTTATTTTGGAGAACCAGCGAGATTTGGAAAACACGTTCGTTCGCTGCAGTTTTCTTTTCTCAGCTGGACAATAAATATCAGGGATGAGAGTAAGAAGAGCAAGCCTTTAATCAGGAGGGCTGTCGAGATTTTAAATGCAAATATTTTCGCGGCACTTTGAATTGAGCGCCAATTCAGCAAGAGGCGATGCGTACAAAAGAGCTGTCTCTCACTCACGTTGGCGTTCAAGATTTTCTTTAGCAGCGCTTCCAGGGAATTTTCCCTCAGTCCGAGAACAAACATCAGGGCTGAGTGTAAAACGATCTATGGGTCAATCAGCTTCCCGTTCAAGATTTTTTCAGCAGCGCTTCGAGGAAATTTTCTCAGTTCGACAATATACCTCAGGGCTGACTTGAAAGAGCTATCTTTCAGGCAGGTTCGCATTCAAGATTTTAAAATCAGAGTTTTGCGGCAATCTTGTGTCAGCCGGACAATGAACAACTGGTATAAGTGTAATAAGAGCTACTAATTTGGTGTGCGATCGTGTTTTAGAAAGCAGAGCTTCTGAGTATTCATCTCTGAGATGAACAATAACTGTCTGGGCTAAGTGTAAAAAGCGTTGACTTTTAATCATAACGGCCACCGAGATCTAGCAAACAGCTTCGCGGCGTTTTTCTCGCAGATGGACGATAAACATCAGGGTGGAGTGCAAAAAGAGCTACCTCTACTAAAGAGGGCTGTCGAGATTTCAAAGGCAGGAGGTGCGCGTCCAATCAGCAAGTGGCAGTGCGTAAAAACTGAGCTGTCTTTCACTCAGGATCGCGTTCAAGATTTTAAAAACTGAACTTCGCTGCAATCTTCTCATAGCTGCACAATAAATGTCCGGGCTAAATGTAAAAAGAGCTATGCTTTTAATTTGGGGAGCCATCGAGATTTGGAAAGCAGCTTCCTTCGCCGCAGTTTTATTCAGCTGGACAATGAATATCAGGGCTGAGAATAAAAAGAGCTAAATTTCATCAGGAGGGCTGTCGAGATTTTAGACACCAGAGTATTCGCGGCACGTTGTCTGAGTTGAGCGTCCATTCAGCAAGAGGCAATGAGTAAAAAAAAAACCCTGTCTTTCAGTCAGGTTCGCATTCAAGATTTTTTCAGCAGCGCTTCGAGGAAATTTTCTCTCAGTTCGACAATGAGCATTAAGACTGCGTGTTAAAAGAGCTTTCTTTCACTCAGGATCGCGTTCAAGATTTTGAAAGCTGAACATCGCTGCAATCATCTCTTAGCTGCACAATAAATATCCGGGCTAAATGTAAAAACAGATGAGCTTTTAATTTGGAGAGCCATCGAGACATGGAAAGCAGGTTCGTTCGCTGCAGTTTTTTTTCCGGCTGGACAATAAATATCAGGGCTGAGAATCAAAAGAGCAAACCTTTAACCAGGAGGGCTATCGAGATTGTAAACGCAAAAATTTTCGCGGCACGTTGTCTGAGTTGAGCGTTCATTCAGCAAGAGGCAACGCGTAAAAAAGAGCTGTCTTTCACTCACGTTCGCGTTCAAGGTGGATTTTAGCAGCGCTTCGAGGGAATTTTCCCTCAGTTCAAGAATAAACATCAGGGCTGAGTGTCAAAAGAGCTGTCTTTCAGTCAGGTTCGCATTCAAGATTTTTTCAGCAGCGCTCCAAGGCAATTTACTCAGTTCGACAATAAACATCAGGGTTGAGTAAAAAGAGCTGTCTTTCAGTCAGGTTCGTGTTCAAGATTTTAAAAACAACTTCGCTGCAATCTTCACTTAGCTACACAATAAATGTCCGGGCTAAATGTAAAAAGAGATAAACTTTAATTTTGGAGAACCAGCGAGATTTGGAAAACACGTTCGTTCGCTGCAGTTTTCTTTTCTCTGCTGGACAATAAATATCAGGGATGAGAGTAAGAAGAGCAAGCCTTTAATCAGGAGGGCTGTCGAGATTTTAAAAGCCAAAATTTTCGCGGCACGTTGTCCGAGTTGAGCGTCCGATCAGCAAGAGGCAATGCGTAAAAAAGAGCTGTCTCTCACTCACGTTCGCGTTCAACATGTTTTTGTTTAGCAGCGCTTCGAGGGAATTTTCCCTCGGTTCGACAATAAACATCAAGACTGATGTAAAAAGAGCTATCTTTCAGTCAGGTTGCAGTTATGATTTTAAAAACAGAACTTTGCAGCAATATTCACTTAGCTGCACAATAAACATCCGGGCTAAATGTAAAAAGAGCTACGCTTTTATTTTGGAGAGCCATCGAGATTTGTTCGCTGCAGTTTTTTTTCAGTTGGACAATACATATCAGGGATGAGAATAAAAAGAGCTTTTTTTTTCAATCAGGATGGCTGTCGACTTTTTAAACGCAAAAAAATTCGCGGCGCATTGTCCGAGTTGAGCGTCCAATCAGCAAGAGGCGATGCGTAAAAACAGCTGTCATTCACTCACTTTCGCGTCCACGATGTTTCCAGCAGCGCTTCGAGGCAATTTTCTCTCAGTTCGACAATAAACGTCGGGGCTGAGTGTAAAAATAGCTATCTTTCTGTAAAATACGCTTCAAAGATTTTAAAAACAGAACTTCGCTGCAATATTCACTCAGCTGCACAATAAACATCCGGTCTAGTTGTAAAAAGAGCGATCCTTTTAAGTTGGACAATAAACATCAGGGGTGAGTGTAAAAAGAGCTCACTTCTACTCATGGGGGCCGTCGGGATTTTAAAAGAGAAAATTTTCGCTTTAGCGGTTTGTCTGAGTTGAGCTACCAATCAGCAAGAGGAAGAGCATAAGCGGTCCTTTCAATCAGGTCCGCTTCATGACTTCAAAAGCACTTCTTCACGGCAGTTCCCTCAGTTGGACAATCGACTTCAAACTGTGTAAGAGAGCTACCTTTCAATCAGGAGGGCGGTGGAGGCAAAAATTTCGTGGCAGGTTGTCTGAGTTGAGGAACGACCGAGGAGGATGGCGTGCGTGGAAAAAAGCTACCTTTCTGTCAGATCACCGTTCAAGATTTTGTCGAGGAAATTTTTGTCTCAGTTCCAAAATATACCACAGGGCTGAGTGTTAAAAGAGCTATTTCTCAGTCAGGTTCGCATTCGAGATTTGAAAATCGGAGCTTCACGGAAATCCTCTGGAAGCTGGACAATAAACATCAGGTATGAGTGTGAAAAGAGATACCTTCTAATCTGGAAGGCGATCGTGATTTAGAAAGCAGACCTTCAGGGTAGTCGTCTCTGAGATGAACAATAACTGTCTGGGCTAAGTGTAAAAAGCGTTGACTTCTAATCATAAGGGCCACCGAGATCTAGCAAACAGCTTCGCGGCGTTTTTCTCGCAGATGGACGATAAACAACAGGGTGTAGTGCAAAAAGAGCTACCTCTACTAAAGAGGGCTGTCGAGATTTCGAATGCAAATTTTTCGCCGCAGTTTGTCTCAGTTGCGCGACCAATCAGCAAGTGGCAGTGCGTAAAAACTGAGCTATCTTTCACTCAGGATCGCGTTCAAGATTTTAAAAACTGAACTTCGCTGCAATCATCTCATAGCTGCACAATAAATGTCCGGGCTAAATGTAAAAACAGATGAGCTTTTAATTTGGAGAGCCATCGAGACATGGAAAGCAGCTTCCTTCGCCGCAGTTTTATTCGGCTGGACAATGAATATCAGGGCTGAGAATAAAAATAGCTAAATTTCATCAGGAGGGCTGTCGAGATTGTAAACGCAAAAATTTTCGCGGCACGTTGAGTTGAGCATTCATTCAGCAAGAGGCAACGCGTAAAAAAAGAGCTGTCTTTCACTCACGTTCGCGTTCAAGGTGGATTTTAGCAGCGCTTCGAGGGAATTTTCCCTCAGTTCAAGAATAAACATCAGGGCTGAGTGTCAAAAGAGCTGTTTTTCAGTCAGGTTCGCATTCAAGATTTTTTCAACAGCGCTCCAAGGCAATTTACTCAGTTCGACAATAAACATCAGGGTTGAGTAAAAAGAGCGGTCTTTCAGTCAGGTTCGTGTTCAAGATTTTAAAAACAACTTCGCTGCAATCTTCACTTAGCTGCACAATAAATGTCCGGGCTAAATGTAAAAAGAGATAAACTTTAATTTTGGAGAACCAGCGAGATTTGGAAAACACGTTCGTTCGCTGCAGTTTTCTTTTCTCAGCTGGACAATAAATATCAGGGATGAGAGTAAGAAGAGCAAGCCTTTAATCAGGAGGGCTGTCGAGATTTTAAATGCAAATATTTTCGCGGCACTTTGAATTGAGCGCCAATTCAGCAAGAGGCGATGCGTACAAAAGAGCTGTCTCTCACTCACGTTGGCGTTCAAGATTTTCTTTAGCAGCGCTTCCAGGGAATTTTCCCTCAGTCCGAGAACAAACATCAGGGCTGAGCGTAAAACGATCTATGGGTCAATCAGCTTCCCGTTCAAGGTTTTTTCAGCAGCGCTTCGAGGAAATTTTCTCAGTTCGACAATATACCTCAGGGCTGACTTGAAAGAGCTATCTTTCAGGCAGGTTCGCATTCAAGATTTTAAAATCAGAGTTTCGCGGCAATCTTGTGTCAGCCGGACAATGAACAACTGGTATAAGTGTAAAAAGAGCTACTAATTTGGTGTGCGATCGTGTTTTAGAAAGCAGAGCTTCTGAGTATTCATCTCTGAGATGAACAATAACTGTCTGGGCTAAGTGTAAAAAGCGTTGACTTTTAATCATAAGGGCCACCGAGATCTAGCAAACAGCTTCGCGGCGTTTTTCTCGCAGATGTACGATAAACATCAGGGTGGAGTGCAAAAAGAGCTACCTCTACTAAAGAGGGCTGTCGAGATTTCAAAGGCAGGAGGTGCGCGTCCAATCAGCAAGTGGCAGTGCGTAAAAACTGAGCTGTCTTTCACTCAGGATCGCGTTCAAGATTTTAAAAACTGAACTTCGCTGCAATCTTCTCATAGCTGCACAATAAATGTCCGGGCTAAATGTAAAAAGAGCTATGCTTTTAATTTGGGGAGCCATCGAGACATGGAAAGCAGGTTCGTTCGCTGCAGTTTTTTTTCCGGCTGGACAATAAATATCAGGGCTGAGAATCAAAAGAGCAAACTTTTAACCAGGAGGGCTATCGAGATTGTAAACGCAAAAATTTTCGCGGCACGTTGTCTGAGTTGGGCGTTCATTCAGCAAGAGGCAACGCGTAAAAAAAGAGCTGTCTTTCAATCACGTTCGCGTTCAAGGTGAATTTTAGCAGCGCTTCGAGGGAATTTTCCCTCAGTTCAAGAATAAACATCATGGCTGAGTGTCAAAAGAGCTGTTTTTCAGTCAGGTTCGCATTCAAGATTTTTTCAGCAGCGCTCCAAGGCAATTTACTCAGTTCGACAATAAACATCAGGGTTGAGTAAAAAGAGCTGTCTTTCAGTCAGGTTCGTGTTCAAGATTTTAAAAACAACTTCGCTGCAATCTTCACTTAGCTGCACAATAAATGTCCGGGCTAAATGTAAAAAGAGATAAACTTTTATTTTGGAGAACCAGCGAGATTTGGAAAACACGTTCGTTCGCTGCAGTTTTCTTTTCTCAGCTGGACAATAAATATCAGGGATGAGAGTAAGAAGAGCAAGCCTTTAATCAGGAGGGCTGTCGAGATTTTAAATGCAAATATTTTCGCGGCACTTTGAATTGAGCGCCAATTCAGCAAGAGGCGATGCGTACAAAAGAGCTGTCTCTCACTCACGTTGGCGTTCAAGATTTTCTTTAGCAGCGCTTCCAGGGAATTTTCCCTCAGTCCGAGAACAAACATCAGGGCTGAGTGTAAAACGATCTATGGGTCAATCAGCTTCCCGTTCAAGATTTTTTCAGCAGCGCTTCGAGGAAATTTTCTCAGTTCGACAATATACCTCAGGGCTGACTTGAAAGAGCTATCTTTCAGGCAGGTTCGCATTCAAGATTTTAAAATCAGAGTTTTGCGGCAATCTTGTGTCAGCCGGACAATGAACAACTGGTATAAGTGTAATAAGAGCTACTAATTTGGTGTGCGATCGTGTTTTAGAAAGCAGAGCTTCTGAGTATTCATCTCTGAGATGAACAATAACTGTCTGGGCTAAGTGTAAAAAGCGTTGACTTTTAATCATAACGGCCACCGAGATCTAGCAAACAGCTTCGCGGCGTTTTTCTCGCAGATGGACGATAAACATCAGGGTGGAGTGCAAAAAGAGCTACCTCTACTAAAGAGGGCTGTCGAGATTTCAAAGGCAGGAGGTGCGCGTCCAATCAGCAAGTGGCAGTGCGTAAAAACTGAGCTGTCTTTCACTCAGGATCGCGTTCAAGATTTTAAAAACTGAACTTCGCTGCAATCTTCTCATAGCTGCACAATAAATGTCCGGGCTAAATGTAAAAAGAGCTATGCTTTTAATTTGGGGAGCCATCGAGATTTGGAAAGCAGCTTCCTTCGCCGCAGTTTTATTCAGCTGGACAATGAATATCAGGGCTGAGAATAAAAAGAGCTAAATTTCATCAGGAGGGCTGTCGAGATTTTAGACACCAGAGTATTCGCGGCACGTTGTCTGAGTTGAGCGTCCATTCAGCAAGAGGCAATGAGTAAAAAAAAAACCCTGTCTTTCAGTCAGGTTCGCATTCAAGATTTTTTCAGCAGCGCTTCGAGGAAATTTTCTCTCAGTTCGACAATGAGCATTAAGACTGCGTGTTAAAAGAGCTTTCTTTCACTCAGGATCGCGTTCAAGATTTTGAAAGCTGAACATCGCTGCAATCATCTCTTAGCTGCACAATAAATATCCGGGCTAAATGTAAAAACAGATGAGCTTTTAATTTGGAGAGCCATCGAGACATGGAAAGCAGGTTCGTTCGCTGCAGTTTTTTTTCCGGCTGGACAATAAATATCAGGGCTGAGAATCAAAAGAGCAAACCTTTAACCAGGAGGGCTATCGAGATTGTAAACGCAAAAATTTTCGCGGCACGTTGTCTGAGTTGAGCGTTCATTCAGCAAGAGGCAACGCGTAAAAAAGAGCTGTCTTTCACTCACGTTCGCGTTCAAGGTGGATTTTAGCAGCGCTTCGAGGGAATTTTCCCTCAGTTCAAGAATAAACATCAGGGCTGAGTGTCAAAAGAGCTGTCTTTCAGTCAGGTTCGCATTCAAGATTTTTTCAGCAGCGCTCCAAGGCAATTTACTCAGTTCGACAATAAACATCAGGGTTGAGTAAAAAGAGCTGTCTTTCAGTCAGGTTCGTGTTCAAGATTTTAAAAACAACTTCGCTGCAATCTTCACTTAGCTACACAATAAATGTCCGGGCTAAATGTAAAAAGAGATAAACTTTAATTTTGGAGAACCAGCGAGATTTGGAAAACACGTTCGTTCGCTGCAGTTTTCTTTTCTCTGCTGGACAATAAATATCAGGGATGAGAGTAAGAAGAGCAAGCCTTTAATCAGGAGGGCTGTCGAGATTTTAAAAGCCAAAATTTTCGCGGCACGTTGTCCGAGTTGAGCGTCCGATCAGCAAGAGGCAATGCGTAAAAAAGAGCTGTCTCTCACTCACGTTCGCGTTCAACATGTTTTTGTTTAGCAGCGCTTCGAGGGAATTTTCCCTCGGTTCGACAATAAACATCAAGACTGATGTAAAAAGAGCTATCTTTCAGTCAGGTTGCAGTTATGATTTTAAAAACAGAACTTTGCAGCAATATTCACTTAGCTGCACAATAAACATCCGGGCTAAATGTAAAAAGAGCTACGCTTTTATTTTGGAGAGCCATCGAGATTTGTTCGCTGCAGTTTTTTTTCAGTTGGACAATACATATCAGGGATGAGAATAAAAAGAGCTTTTTTTTTCAATCAGGATGGCTGTCGACTTTTTAAACGCAAAAAAATTCGCGGCGCATTGTCCGAGTTGAGCGTCCAATCAGCAAGAGGCGATGCGTAAAAACAGCTGTCATTCACTCACTTTCGCGTCCACGATGTTTCCAGCAGCGCTTCGAGGCAATTTTCTCTCAGTTCGACAATAAACGTCGGGGCTGAGTGTAAAAATAGCTATCTTTCTGTAAAATACGCTTCAAAGATTTTAAAAACAGAACTTCGCTGCAATATTCACTCAGCTGCACAATAAACATCCGGTCTAGTTGTAAAAAGAGCGATCCTTTTAAGTTGGACAATAAACATCAGGGGTGAGTGTAAAAAGAGCTCACTTCTACTCATGGGGGCCGTCGGGATTTTAAAAGAGAAAATTTTCGCTTTAGCGGTTTGTCTGAGTTGAGCTACCAATCAGCAAGAGGAAGAGCATAAGCGGTCCTTTCAATCAGGTCCGCTTCATGACTTCAAAAGCACTTCTTCACGGCAGTTCCCTCAGTTGGACAATCGACTTCAAACTGTGTAAGAGAGCTACCTTTCAATCAGGAGGGCGGTGGAGGCAAAAATTTCGTGGCAGGTTGTCTGAGTTGAGGAACGACCGAGGAGGATGGCGTGCGTGGAAAAAAGCTACCTTTCTGTCAGATCACCGTTCAAGATTTTGTCGAGGAAATTTTTGTCTCAGTTCCAAAATATACCACAGGGCTGAGTGTTAAAAGAGCTATTTCTCAGTCAGGTTCGCATTCGAGATTTGAAAATCGGAGCTTCACGGAAATCCTCTGGAAGCTGGACAATAAACATCAGGTATGAGTGTGAAAAGAGATACCTTCTAATCTGGAAGGCGATCGTGATTTAGAAAGCAGAGCTTCAGGGTAGTCGTCTCTCAGATGAACAATAAAGGTGTGGGCTAAGTGTAAAAAGCGTTGACTTTTCTTCATAAGGGCCACAGAGATTTCGCAGACAGCTTAGCGGCGGTTTTCTCGCAGATGGACGATAAACATCAGGGTGGAGTGCAAAAAGAGCTACCTCTACTGAAGAGGGCTGTCGAGATTTCAAAGGCAGGAGGTGCGCGTCCAATCAGCAAGTGGCAGTGCGTAAAAACTGAGCTGTCTTTCACTCAGGATCGCGTTCAAGATTTTAAAAACTGAACTTCGCTGCAATCTTCTCATAGCTGCACAATAAATGTCCGGGCTAAATGTAAAAAGAGCAATGCTTTTAATTTGGGGAGCCATCGAGATTTGGAAAGCAGCTTCCTTCGCCGCAGTTTTATTCAGCTGGACAATGAATATCAGGGCTGAGAATAAAAAGAGCTAAATTTCATCAGGAGGGCTGTCGAGATTTTAGACACCAGAGTATTCGCGGCACGTTGTCTGAGTTGAGCGTCCATTCAGCA
Source organism: Hypanus sabinus (assembly GCF_030144855.1). Lineage (NCBI taxonomy): Eukaryota > Metazoa > Chordata > Chondrichthyes > Myliobatiformes > Dasyatidae > Hypanus > Hypanus sabinus. The sequence continues at coordinate 73,583,000 of NC_082715.1, read as the reverse complement.
AGAGGCAATGAGTAAAAAAAGAGCTGTCTTTCACTCACGTTCGTTCGCTGCAGTTTTCTTTTCTCAGCTGGACAATAAATATCAGGGATGAGAGTAAGAAGAGCAAGCCTTTAATCAGGAGGGCTGTCGAGATTTTAAAAGCCAAAATTTTCGCGGCACGTTGTCCGAGTTGAGCGTCCGATCAGCAAGAGGCAATGCGTAAAAAAGAGCTGTCTCTCACTCACGTTCGCGTTCAACATGTTTTTGTTTAGCAGCGCTTCGAGGGAATTTTCCCTCGGTTCGACAATAAACATCAAGACTGATGTAAAAAGAGCTATCTTTCAGTCAGGTTGCAGTTATGATTTTAAAAACAGAACTTTGCAGCAATATTCACTTAGCTGCACAATAAACATCCGGGCTAAATGTAAAAAGAGCTACGCTTTTATTTTGGAGAGCCATCGAGATTTGTTCGCTGCAGTTTTTTTTTTCAGTTGGACAATACATATCAGGGATGAGAATAAAAAGAGCTTTATTTCAATCAGGATGGCTGTCGACTTTTTAAACGCAAAAAAATTCGCGGCGCATTGTCCGAGTTGAGAGTCCAATCAGCAAGAGGCGATGCGTAAAAACAGCTGTCATTCACTCACTTTCGCGTCCACGATGTTTCCAGCAGCGCTTCGAGGCAATTTTCTCTCAGTTCGACAATAAACGTCGGGGCTGAGTGTAAAAATAGCTATCTTTCTGTAAAATACGCTTCAAAGATTTTAAAAACAGAACTTCGCTGCAATATTCACTCAGCTGCACAATAAACATCCGGTCTAGTTGTAAAAAGAGCGATCCTTTTCAGTTGGACAATAAACATCAGGGGTGAGTGAAAAAAGAGCTCACTTCTACTCATGGGGGCCGTCGGGATTTTAAAAGATAAAATTTTCGCTTTAGCGGTTTGTCTGAGTTGAGCTACCAATCAGCAAGAGGAAGAGCGTAAGCGGTCCTTTCAATCAGGTCCGCTTCATGACTTCAAAAGCACTTCTTCACGGCAGTTCCCTCAGTTGGACAATCGACTTCAAACTGTGTAAGAGAGCTACCTTTCAATCAGGAGGGCGGTGGAGGCAAAAATTTCGTGGCAGGTTGTCTGAGTTGAGGAACAACCGAGGAGGATGGCGTGCGTGGAAAAAAGCTACCTTTCTGTCAGATCACCGTTCAAGATTTTGTCGAGGAAATTTTTGTCTCAGTTCCAAAATATACCACAGGGCTGAGTGTTAAAAGAGCTATTTCTCAGTCAGGTTCGCATTCGAGATTTGAAAATCGGAGCTTCACGGAAATCCTCTGGAAGCTGGACAATAAACATCAGGTATGAGTGTGAAAAGAGATACCTTCTAATCTGGAAGGCGATCGTGATTTAGAAAGCAGAGCTTCAGGGTAGTCGTCTCTCAGATGAACAATAAAGGTGTGGGCTAAGTGTAAAAAGCGTTGACTTTTCTTCATAAGGGCCACAGAGATTTCGCAGACAGCTTAGCGGCGGTTTTCTCGCAGATGGACGATAAACATCAGGGTGGAGTGCAAAAAGAGCTACCTCTACTGAAGAGGGCTGTCGAGATTTCGAATGCAAATTTTTCGCCGCAGTTTGTCTCAGTTGCGCGACCAACCAGCAAGTGGCAGTGCGTAAAAACTGAGCTATCTTTCACTCAGGATCGCGTTCAAGATTTTAAAAACTGAACTTCGCTGCAATCATCTCATAGCTGCACAATAAATGTCCGGGCTAAATGTAAAAAGAGCTATGCTTTTAATTTGGGGAGCCATCGAGATTTGGAAAGCAGCTTCCTTCGCCGCAGTTTTATTCAGCTGGACAATGAATATCAGGGCTGAGAATAAAAAGAGCTAAATTTCATCAGGAGGGCTGTCGAGATTTTAGACACCAGAGTATTCGCGGCACGTTGTCTGAGTTGAGCGTCCATTCAGCAAGAGGCAATGTGTAAAAAAAGAGCTGTCTTTCACTCACGATCGCCTTGAAGGTGTTTTTTTAGCAGCGCTTCGAGGAAATTTTCCCTCAGTTCAAGAATAAAAATCAGGGCTGAGTGTCAAAAGAGCTGTCTTTCAGTCAGGTTCGCATTCAAGATTTTTTCAGCAGCGCTCCAAGGCAATTTACTCAGTTCGACAATAAACATCAGGGTTGAGTAAAAAGAGCTGTCTTTCAGTCAGGTTCGTGTTCAAGATTTTAAAAACAACTTCGCTGCAATCTTCACTTAGCTGCACAATAAATGTCCGGGCTAAATGTAAAAAGAGATAAACTTTAATTTTGGAGAACCAGCGAGATTTGGAAAACACATTCGTTCGCTGCAGTTTTCTTTTCTCAGCTGGACAATAAATATCAGGGATGAGAGTAAGAAGAGCAAGCCTTTAATCAGGAGGGCTGTCGAGATTTTAAATGCAAATATTTTCGCGGCACTTTGAATTGAGCGCCAATTCAGCAAGAGGCGATGCGTACAAAAGAGCTGTCTCTCACTCACGTTGGCGTTCAAGATTTTCTTTAGCAGCGCTTCCATTGAATTTTCCCTCAGTCCGAGAACAAACATCAGGGCTGAGTGTAAAACGATCTATGGGTCAATCAGCTTCCCGTTCAAGATTTTTTCAGCAGCGCTTCGAGGCAATTTTCTCTCAGTTCGACAATATACCTCAGGGCTGACTTGAAAGAGCTATCTTTCAGGCAGGTTCGCATTCAAGATTTTAAAATCAGAGTTTCGCGGCAATCTTGTGTCAGCCGGACAATGAACAACTGGTATAAGTGTAAAAAGAGCTACTAATTTGGTGTGCGATCGTGTTTTAGAAAGCAGAGCTTCAGAGTATTCATCTCTGAGATGAACAATAACTGTCTGGGCTAAGTGTAAAAAGCGTTGACTTTTAATCATAAGGGCCACCGAGATCTAGCAAACAGCTTCGCGGCGTTTTTCTCGCAGATGTACGATAAACATCAGGGTGGAGTGCAAAAAGAGCTACCTCTACTAAAGAGGGCTGTCGAGATTTCAAAGGCAGGAGGTGCGCGTCCAATCAGCAAGTGGCAGTGCGTAAAAACTGAGCTGTCTTTCACTCAGGATCGCGTTCAAGATTTTAAAAACTGAACTTCGCTGCAATCTTCTCATAGCTGCACAATAAATGTCCGGGCTAAATGTAAAAAGAGCTATGCTTTTAATTTGGGGAGCCATCGAGACATGGAAAGCAGGTTCGTTCGCTGCAGTTTTTTTTCCGGCTGGACAATAAATATCAGGGCTGAGAATCAAAAGAGCAAACTTTTAACCAGGAGGGCTATCGAGATTGTAAACGCAAAAATTTTCGCGGCACGTTGTCTGAGTTGGGCGTTCATTCAGCAAGAGGCAACGCGTAAAAAAGAGCTGTCTTTCAATCACGTTCGCGTTCAAGGTGAATTTTAGCAGCGCTTCGAGGGAATTTTCCCTCAGTTCAAGAATAAACATCATGGCTGAGTGTCAAAAGAGCTGTTTTTCAGTCAGGTTCGCATTCAAGATTTTTTCAGCAGCGCTCCAAGGCAATTTACTCAGTTCGACAATAAACATCAGGGTTGAGTAAAAAGAGCTGTCTTTCAGTCAGGTTCGTGTTCAAGATTTTAAAAACAACTTCGCTGCAATCTTCACTTAGCTGCACAATAAATGTCCGGGCTAAATGTAAAAAGAGATAAACTTTTATTTTGGAGAACCAGCGAGATTTGGAAAACACGTTCGTTCGCTGCAGTTTTCTTTTCTCAGCTGGACAATAAATATCAGGGATGAGAGTAAGAAGAGCAAGCCTTTAATCAGGAGGGCTGTCGAGATTTTAAATGCAAATATTTTCGCGGCACTTTGAATTGAGCGCCAATTCAGCAAGAGGCGATGCGTACAAAAGAGCTGTCTCTCACTCACGTTGGCGTTCAAGATTTTCTTTAGCAGCGCTTCCAGGGAATTTTCCCTCAGTCCGAGAACAAACATCAGGGCTGAGTGTAAAACGATCTATGGGTCAATCAGCTTCCCGTTCAAGATTTTTTCAGCAGCGCTTCGAGGCAATTTTCTCTCAGTTCGACAATATACCTCAGGGCTGACTTGAAAGAGCTATCTTTCAGGCAGGTTCGCATTCAAGATTTTAAAATCAGAGTTTCGCGGCAATCTTGTGTCAGCCGGACAATGAACAACTGGTATAAGTGTAATAAGAGCTACTAATTTGGTGTGCGATCGTGTTTTAGAAAGCAGAGCTTCTGAGTATTCATCTCTGAGATGAACAATAACTGTCTGGGCTAAGTGTAAAAAGCGTTGACTTTTAATCATAACGGCCACCGAGATCTAGCAAACAGCTTCGCGGCGTTTTTCTCGCAGATGGACGATAAACATCAGGGTGGAGTGCAAAAAGAGCTACCTCTACTAAAGAGGGCTGTCGAGATTTCAAAGGCAGGAGGTGCGCGTCCAATCAGCAAGTGGCAGTGCGTAAAAACTGAGCTGTCTTTCACTCAGGATCGCGTTCAAGATTTTAAAAACTGAACTTCGCTGCAATCTTCTCATAGCTGCACAATAAATGTCCGGGCTAAATGTAAAAAGAGCTATGCTTTTAATTTGGGGAGCCATCGAGATTTGGAAAGCAGCTTCCTTCGCCGCAGTTTTATTCAGCTGGACAATGAATATCAGGGCTGAGAATAAAAAGAGCTAAATTTCATCAGGAGGGCTGTCGAGATTTTAGACACCAGAGTATTCGCGGCACGTTGTCTGAGTTGAGCGTCCATTCAGCAAGAGGCAATGAGTAAAAAAAAAACCCTGTCTTTCAGTCAGGTTCGCATTCAAGATTTTTTCAGCAGCGCTTCGAGGAAATTTTCTCTCAGTTCGACAATGAGCATTAAGACTGCGTGTTAAAAGAGCTTTCTTTCACTCAGGATCGCGTTCAAGATTTTGAAAGCTGAACATCGCTGCAATCATCTCTTAGCTGCACAATAAATATCCGGGCTAAATGTAAAAACAGATGAGCTTTTAATTTGGAGAGCCATCGAGACATGGAAAGCAGGTTCGTTCGCTGCAGTTTTTTTTCCGGCTGGACAATAAATATCAGGGCTGAGAATCAAAAGAGCAAACCTTTAACCAGGAGGGCTATCGAGATTGTAAACGCAAAAATTTTCGCGGCACGTTGTCTGAGTTGAGCGTTCATTCAGCAAGAGGCAACGCGTAAAAAAGAGCTGTCTTTCACTCACGTTCGCGTTCAAGGTGGATTTTAGCAGCGCTTCGAGGGAATTTTCCCTCAGTTCAAGAATAAACATCAGGGCTGAGTGTCAAAAGAGCTGTCTTTCAGTCAGGTTCGCATTCAAGATTTTTTCAGCAGCGCTCCAAGGCAATTTACTCAGTTCGACAATAAACATCAGGGTTGAGTAAAAAGAGCTGTCTTTCAGTCAGGTTCGTGTTCAAGATTTTAAAAACAACTTCGCTGCAATCTTCACTTAGCTACACAATAAATGTCCGGGCTAAATGTAAAAAGAGATAAACTTTAATTTTGGAGAACCAGCGAGATTTGGAAAACACGTTCGTTCGCTGCAGTTTTCTTTTCTCAGCTGGACAATAAATATCAGGGATGAGAGTAAGAAGAGCAAGCCTTTAATCAGGAGGGCTGTCGAGATTTTAAAAGCAAAAATTTTCGCGGCACGTTGTCCGAGTTGAGCGTCCGATCAGCAAGAGGCAATGCGTAAAAAAGAGCTGTCTCTCACTCACGTTCGCGTTCAACATGTTTTTGTTTAGCAGCGCTTCGAGGGAATTTTCCCTCGGTTCGACAATAAACATCAAGACTGATGTAAAAAGAGCTATCTTTCAGTCAGGTTGCAGTTATGATTTTAAAAACAGAACTTTGCAGCAATATTCACTTAGCTGCACAATAAACATCCGGGCTAAATGTAAAAAGAGCTACGCTTTTATTTTGGAGAGCCATCGAGATTTGTTCGCTGCAGTTTTTTTTCAGTTGGACAATACATATCAGGGATGAGAATAAAAAGAGCTTTTTTTTTCAATCAGGATGGCTGTCGACTTTTTAAACGCAAAAAAATTCGCGGCGCATTGTCCGAGTTGAGCGTCCAATCAGCAAGAGGCGATGCGTAAAAACAGCTGTCATTCACTCACTTTCGCGTCCACGATGTTTCCAGCAGCGCTTCGAGGCAATTTTCTCTCAGTTCGACAATAAACGTCGGGGCTGAGTGTAAAAATAGCTATCTTTCTGTAAAATACGCTTCAAAGATTTTAAAAACAGAACTTCGCTGCAATATTCACTCAGCTGCACAATAAACATCCGGTCTAGTTGTAAAAAGAGCGATCCTTTTAAGTTGGACAATAAACATCAGGGGTGAGTGTAAAAAGAGCTCACTTCTACTCATGGGGGCCGTCGGGATTTTAAAAGAGAAAATTTTCGCTTTAGCGGTTTGTCTGAGTTGAGCTACCAATCAGCAAGAGGAAGAGCATAAGCGGTCCTTTCAATCAGGTCCGCTTCATGACTTCAAAAGCACTTCTTCACGGCAGTTCCCTCAGTTGGACAATCGACTTCAAACTGTGTAAGAGAGCTACCTTTCAATCAGGAGGGCGGTGGAGGCAAAAATTTCGTGGCAGGTTGTCTGAGTTGAGGAACGACCGAGGAGGATGGCGTGCGTGGAAAAAAGCTACCTTTCTGTCAGATCACCGTTCAAGATTTTGTCGAGGAAATTTTTGTCTCAGTTCCAAAATATACCACAGGGCTGAGTGTTAAAAGAGCTATTTCTCAGTCAGGTTCGCATTCGAGATTTGAAAATCGGAGCTTCACGGAAATCCTCTGGAAGCTGGACAATAAACATCAGGTATGAGTGTGAAAAGAGATACCTTCTAATCTGGAAGGCGATCGTGATTTAGAAAGCAGACCTTCAGGGTAGTCGTCTCTGAGATGAACAATAACTGTCTGGGCTAAGTGTAAAAAGCGTTGACTTCTAATCATAAGGGCCACCGAGATCTAGCAAACAGCTTCGCGGCGTTTTTCTCGCAGATGGACGATAAACAACAGGGTGTAGTGCAAAAAGAGCTACCTCTACTAAAGAGGGCTGTCGAGATTTCGAATGCAAATTTTTCGCCGCAGTTTGTCTCAGTTGCGCGACCAATCAGCAAGTGGCAGTGCGTAAAAACTGAGCTATCTTTCACTCAGGATCGCGTTCAAGATTTTAAAAACTGAACTTCGCTGCAATCATCTCATAGCTGCACAATAAATGTCCGGGCTAAATGTAAAAACAGATGAGCTTTTAATTTGGAGAGCCATCGAGACATGGAAAGCAGCTTCCTTCGCCGCAGTTTTATTCGGCTGGACAATGAATATCAGGGCTGAGAATAAAAATAGCTAAATTTCATCAGGAGGGCTGTCGAGATTGTAAACGCAAAAATTTTCGCGGCACGTTGAGTTGAGCATTCATTCAGCAAGAGGCAACGCGTAAAAAAAGAGCTGTCTTTCACTCACGTTCGCGTTCAAGGTGGATTTTAGCAGCGCTTCGAGGGAATTTTCCCTCAGTTCAAGAATAAACATCAGGGCTGAGTGTCAAAAGAGCTGTTTTTCAGTCAGGTTCGCATTCAAGATTTTTTCAACAGCGCTCCAAGGCAATTTACTCAGTTCGACAATAAACATCAGGGTTGAGTAAAAAGAGCGGTCTTTCAGTCAGGTTCGTGTTCAAGATTTTAAAAACAACTTCGCTGCAATCTTCACTTAGCTGCACAATAAATGTCCGGGCTAAATGTAAAAAGAGATAAACTTTAATTTTGGAGAACCAGCGAGATTTGGAAAACACGTTCGTTCGCTGCAGTTTTCTTTTCTCAGCTGGACAATAAATATCAGGGATGAGAGTAAGAAGAGCAAGCCTTTAATCAGGAGGGCTGTCGAGATTTTAAATGCAAATATTTTCGCGGCACTTTGAATTGAGCGCCAATTCAGCAAGAGGCGATGCGTACAAAAGAGCTGTCTCTCACTCACGTTGGCGTTCAAGATTTTCTTTAGCAGCGCTTCCAGGGAATTTTCCCTCAGTCCGAGAACAAACATCAGGGCTGAGCGTAAAACGATCTATGGGTCAATCAGCTTCCCGTTCAAGGTTTTTTCAGCAGCGCTTCGAGGAAATTTTCTCAGTTCGACAATATACCTCAGGGCTGACTTGAAAGAGCTATCTTTCAGGCAGGTTCGCATTCAAGATTTTAAAATCAGAGTTTCGCGGCAATCTTGTGTCAGCCGGACAATGAACAACTGGTATAAGTGTAAAAAGAGCTACTAATTTGGTGTGCGATCGTGTTTTAGAAAGCAGAGCTTCTGAGTATTCATCTCTGAGATGAACAATAACTGTCTGGGCTAAGTGTAAAAAGCGTTGACTTTTAATCATAAGGGCCACCGAGATCTAGCAAACAGCTTCGCGGCGTTTTTCTCGCAGATGTACGATAAACATCAGGGTGGAGTGCAAAAAGAGCTACCTCTACTAAAGAGGGCTGTCGAGATTTCAAAGGCAGGAGGTGCGCGTCCAATCAGCAAGTGGCAGTGCGTAAAAACTGAGCTGTCTTTCACTCAGGATCGCGTTCAAGATTTTAAAAACTGAACTTCGCTGCAATCTTCTCATAGCTGCACAATAAATGTCCGGGCTAAATGTAAAAAGAGCTATGCTTTTAATTTGGGGAGCCATCGAGACATGGAAAGCAGGTTCGTTCGCTGCAGTTTTTTTTCCGGCTGGACAATAAATATCAGGGCTGAGAATCAAAAGAGCAAACTTTTAACCAGGAGGGCTATCGAGATTGTAAACGCAAAAATTTTCGCGGCACGTTGTCTGAGTTGGGCGTTCATTCAGCAAGAGGCAACGCGTAAAAAAAGAGCTGTCTTTCAATCACGTTCGCGTTCAAGGTGAATTTTAGCAGCGCTTCGAGGGAATTTTCCCTCAGTTCAAGAATAAACATCATGGCTGAGTGTCAAAAGAGCTGTTTTTCAGTCAGGTTCGCATTCAAGATTTTTTCAGCAGCGCTCCAAGGCAATTTACTCAGTTCGACAATAAACATCAGGGTTGAGTAAAAAGAGCTGTCTTTCAGTCAGGTTCGTGTTCAAGATTTTAAAAACAACTTCGCTGCAATCTTCACTTAGCTGCACAATAAATGTCCGGGCTAAATGTAAAAAGAGATAAACTTTTATTTTGGAGAACCAGCGAGATTTGGAAAACACGTTCGTTCGCTGCAGTTTTCTTTTCTCAGCTGGACAATAAATATCAGGGATGAGAGTAAGAAGAGCAAGCCTTTAATCAGGAGGGCTGTCGAGATTTTAAATGCAAATATTTTCGCGGCACTTTGAATTGAGCGCCAATTCAGCAAGAGGCGATGCGTACAAAAGAGCTGTCTCTCACTCACGTTGGCGTTCAAGATTTTCTTTAGCAGCGCTTCCAGGGAATTTTCCCTCAGTCCGAGAACAAACATCAGGGCTGAGTGTAAAACGATCTATGGGTCAATCAGCTTCCCGTTCAAGATTTTTTCAGCAGCGCTTCGAGGAAATTTTCTCAGTTCGACAATATACCTCAGGGCTGACTTGAAAGAGCTATCTTTCAGGCAGGTTCGCATTCAAGATTTTAAAATCAGAGTTTTGCGGCAATCTTGTGTCAGCCGGACAATGAACAACTGGTATAAGTGTAATAAGAGCTACTAATTTGGTGTGCGATCGTGTTTTAGAAAGCAGAGCTTCTGAGTATTCATCTCTGAGATGAACAATAACTGTCTGGGCTAAGTGTAAAAAGCGTTGACTTTTAATCATAACGGCCACCGAGATCTAGCAAACAGCTTCGCGGCGTTTTTCTCGCAGATGGACGATAAACATCAGGGTGGAGTGCAAAAAGAGCTACCTCTACTAAAGAGGGCTGTCGAGATTTCAAAGGCAGGAGGTGCGCGTCCAATCAGCAAGTGGCAGTGCGTAAAAACTGAGCTGTCTTTCACTCAGGATCGCGTTCAAGATTTTAAAAACTGAACTTCGCTGCAATCTTCTCATAGCTGCACAATAAATGTCCGGGCTAAATGTAAAAAGAGCTATGCTTTTAATTTGGGGAGCCATCGAGATTTGGAAAGCAGCTTCCTTCGCCGCAGTTTTATTCAGCTGGACAATGAATATCAGGGCTGAGAATAAAAAGAGCTAAATTTCATCAGGAGGGCTGTCGAGATTTTAGACACCAGAGTATTCGCGGCACGTTGTCTGAGTTGAGCGTCCATTCAGCAAGAGGCAATGAGTAAAAAAAAACCCTGTCTTTCAGTCAGGTTCGCATTCAAGATTTTTTCAGCAGCGCTTCGAGGAAATTTTCTCTCAGTTCGACAATGAGCATTAAGACTGCGTGTTAAAAGAGCTTTCTTTCACTCAGGATCGCGTTCAAGATTTTGAAAGCTGAACATCGCTGCAATCATCTCTTAGCTGCACAATAAATATCCGGGCTAAATGTAAAAACAGATGAGCTTTTAATTTGGAGAGCCATCGAGACATGGAAAGCAGGTTCGTTCGCTGCAGTTTTTTTTTCCGGCTGGACAATAAATATCAGGGCTGAGAATCAAAAGAGCAAACCTTTAACCAGGAGGGCTATCGAGATTGTAAACGCAAAAATTTTCGCGGCACGTTGTCTGAGTTGAGCGTTCATTCAGCAAGAGGCAACGCGTAAAAAAGAGCTGTCTTTCACTCACGTTCGCGTTCAAGGTGGATTTTAGCAGCGCTTCGAGGGAATTTTCCCTCAGTTCAAGAATAAACATCAGGGCTGAGTGTCAAAAGAGCTGTCTTTCAGTCAGGTTCGCATTCAAGATTTTTTCAGCAGCGCTCCAAGGCAATTTACTCAGTTCGACAATAAACATCAGGGTTGAGTAAAAAGAGCTGTCTTTCAGTCAGGTTCGTGTTCAAGATTTTAAAAACAACTTCGCTGCAATCTTCACTTAGCTACACAATAAATGTCCGGGCTAAATGTAAAAAGAGATAAACTTTAATTTTGGAGAACCAGCGAGATTTGGAAAACACGTTCGTTCGCTGCAGTTTTCTTTTCTCAGCTGGACAATAAATATCAGGGATGAGAGTAAGAAGAGCAAGCCTTTAATCAGGAGGGCTGTCGAGATTTTAAAAGCCAAAATTTTCGCGGCACGTTGTCCGAGTTGAGCGTCCGATCAGCAAGAGGCAATGCGTAAAAAAGAGCTGTCTTTCACTCACGTTCGCGTTCAAGGTGGATTTTAGCAGCGCTTCGAGGGAATTTTCCCTCAGTTCAAGAATAACCATCAGGGCTGAGTGTAAAAAGAGCTGTCTTTCAGTCAGGTTCGCATTCAAGAGTTTAAAATCAGCTTCACGGAAATCCTCTGGAAGCTGGACAATAAACATCAGGTATGAGTGTGAAAAGAGATACCTTCTAATCTGGAAGGCGATCGTGATTTAGAAAGCAGAGCTTCAGGGTAGTCGTCTCTCAGATGAACAATAAAGGTCTGGGCTAAGTGTAAAAAGCGTTGACTTTTAATCATAAGGGCCACCGAGATCTAGCAAACAGCTTCGCGGCGTTTTTCTCGCAGATGGACGATAAACATCAGGGTGGAGTGCAAAAAGAGCTACCTCTACTAAAGAGGGCTGTCGAGATTTCAAAGGCAGGAGGTGCGCGTCCAATCAGCAAGTGGCAGTGCGTAAAAACTGAGCTGTCTTTCACTCAGGATCGCGTTCAAGATTTTAAAAACTGAACTTCGCTGCAATCTTCTCATAGCTGCACAATAAATGTCCGGGCTAAATGTAAAAAGAGCTATGCTTTTAATTTGGGGAGCCATCGAGACATGGAAAGCAGCTTCCTTCGCCGCAGTTTTATTCAGCTGGACAATGAATATCAGGGCTGAGAATAAAAAGAGCTAAATTTCATCAGGAGGGCTGTCGAGATTTTAGACACCAGAGTATTCGCGGCACGTTGTCTGAGTTGAGCGTCCATTCAGCAAGAGGCAATGAGTAAAAAAGGAGCTGTCTTTCACTCGCGTTTGCGTTCAAGGTGGTTTTTGGCAGCGCTTCGAGGGAATTTTCTCTAGTTGACAATAAACATCAAGACTGATGTAAAAACAGCTATCTTTCAGTCAGATTGCAGTTATGATTTTAAAAACAGATCTTCGCTGCAATATTCACTTAGCTGCACAATAAACATCCGGCCTAGTTGTAAAAAGAGCTACCCTTTTATTTTGGAGAGCCATCGATATTTGTAAAACAGGTTCGTTCGCTGTAGTTTTTGCTCAGCTGGATAATAAATATCAGGGATGAGAGTAAAAAGAGCTAACCTTTAATCAGGAGGGCTGTCGAGATTTTAAACGCAAATTTTTCGCGGCACTTTGAATTCAGCAGCCATTCAGCAAGAGGCAGTGCGTAGAAAAAGATCTATCTTTCACTTAGGGTCGCGTTCACGGTGTTTTCAGCAGCGCTTGGAGGGAAATTTCAGTTCGAGAATAAACATCATGGTTGAGTGTAAAAAGACTTATCTTTCAGTCAGGGTCGCGGTCAAGATTTTTTCAGCAGCGCTTCGAGGCAATTTTCTCTCAGTTCGACAATATACCTCAGGGCTGACTTGAAAGAGCTATCTTTCAGGCAGGTTCGCATTCAAGATTTTAAAATCAGAGCTTTGCTTTGTGTTACTTCCTTTAAAAACTAACAGATTTGTCAGGCAAGTTTTCCCTTTATAAAAACCATGCTGACTTTGACTTATTTTATCATTAGTTTCCAAGTATATCAAAGCCTCACCCTTAATAGTAGACTTCAACACTTTCCAAACCACAGAGATTAGGTGAACTGGCTTACAATTTCCTTTCTTTTGCCTTCCTCATTTCTTAAAGAGTGGAGTGACTTTTAATATCTCCCACCTCTAGGATCATGCCGGAATCAAGTGATTCTTGTAGGATCATGACCAATGTCCTTACTTTCTCAATAAGTCTTGCATGGGGTACTTTATCAAATGCCTTGGTGAATTCTATACACACTATATCTACTTCTTTACATTCATCAATGTGTTTAGTCACATCTTCAAAAAATTCAATCAGGCTCGAAAGGCACAACTTGCCTTTGACAAGGCCATGTTGACTATTACTAATCATATTATGCTTCTCCATATGTTTATAAATCCTGCCTCTCAGGGTCTTCTCCATCACCCTACCAACCACTGAATGAAGACTCACTGGCCTATAATCTCCGGAACCTCTCCAGTAATCATTAATGATGGAAAGATCATTGTCAAAGGCTCAGCAATCTCCTCTCTTGTTTCCCACAGTAGGCTGGGGTACATCACATCCGGTCCCAGTGACTTATCCAACTTGATGCTTTCCAAATGCTTGAGCACATCCTCTTCCCCAATATCTAAATGCTCAAGTTCTTTGCAAGTCATCCATACAATGACCAAGATCTTTTTCCATAGTGAATACTGAAGTAAAATATTCATTAAGTGCCTCCGCTATTTCCTCCTGATCCATATACAGTACACTTTTCCACTGTCACATATGATTGGTCCTATTCTCTCACGTCTGATCCTTTTGCTCTTCACCTACTTGTAGAATGCCTTGGGGTTTTCCTCCTAATTTCATTCTTAAACTCCTTCCTACTAGCCTTATAATCTTCTAGATTACTATCATTATCTAGTTTTTTGAACCATTCATAAACTCTTGTCTTCTTGATGAGATTTACAACAGCCTTTGTACACCACATATCTTGACCCTACCATCCTTTCCATGTCTCATTGGAATGTACCTACTCAGAACCCCATGCAAATATCCCCTGAACATTTGCCACATTTCTTCCATACGTTTCCCTGAGAATATCTGTTTCCAATTTATGATTCCAAGTTCCTGCCTGATAGCCCCATATTTCCCTTACTGCAATTAAATGTTTCCCTAATTTGCCTGTTCCTATCCCTCTCCAATGCTATGGTAAAGGACATAGAATTGTGATCACTATCTCCAAAATGCTCTCCCACTGAGAGACCTGACACCTAACCAGGTTCATTTCCCAATACCAGATCAAGTACAGCCTCTCCTCTTGTAGGCCTATCTACATATTGTGTCAAGAAACCTTTGTGAACACACCTAACAAACTACCCCATCTAAACCCCTCACTCTAAGGAGATGCCAATCAATATTTAGGAAATTAAAATCTCCCACCACAACAACCTTGTTATTATTACTCCTTTCCAGGATCTGTCTCCCTATCTGCTCCTCGATGTCCCTGTTACAATTGAGTGTTTTATAAAAGACACCCAGTAGAGTTATTGACCCCTTCATATTCCTAACTTCCACCCACAGAGGCTCCAGAGCCAACCCCCTCAGTGTCCCCACACCTCCCCCCTCACCACCATTCCGGGCCCCAGACAGTCCTTCCAGGTGAGGCAACACTTCACATGTGAGTCTGCTGGAGTTGTCTATTGCATCTGGTGCTCCCGGTGCAGCCTCCTCTACATTGGCGAGACCTGACGTAGATTGGGGGACCGCTTCGTCAAGCACCTATGCTTGACACAATAGACAGGGCCTCCCAGTTGCCACCCACTTCAACTCTGCCTCTCATTCCCATCTACATATGTCCATGCATGGCCTCCTCTACTGCCACGATGAGGCCAAACTCAGGTTGGAGGAGCAACACCTCATCTACCATCTGGGTAGCCTCCAATTTCCAATTCTCCAATTTCCGGTAATTCCCTCCCCCTCCCCCTTCCCCTATCCCAGGTCCCTCTCTGCCTCTCTCCCCTTTCAACTTTCTGCTTCTTTATCTCTACAGTTCTTTCATGCTTATCCCCTCCCTCTCCCCCTTTATCTTTCCTCTGATTGGTTTTCCACCTGGCGCCTTTAGGCCCTACCCCCTCCCCTATCTCTATTACTGGGCTTCGGTCCTCTCTTCTCCCCCATTCCTGATGAAGGGTCTTGACCCGAAACGTTGGCTATTCTTTTCTCACGGATGCTGCCTGACCTGCTGAGTTCTTCCAGCATTGTGTACGTATTCGTCGACTTCCTCCTTTTCTGCAGCCGTGACACTATCTCTGATCAACAGTGACATGCCCCCACCTCCTTTGCCTCCCTCCCTGTCCTTTCTGAAACATCTAAAGCTTGGCACTTGAGGAAGCCATTCCTGCCCTGCACCATCCAAGTCTCTGCAGTAGCCACAACATCATAGCTTCAAGTGCTGATCCACGCTCTAAGCCCATCTGCTTTATTCATAATACTCCTTGCATTAAAATAGACACATTTCAAACCATCGGCCTGAGCATGTCCCTTCTCTATCACCTGTCTATCTTCCCATTTGCACTGTCTCCAATCTTTCTCTATTTATGATTCAGCCTCCTCTTCCTCCACCACTTCAGTTCTGTTCTCAACCCCCCAGCAATTCTAGTTTAAATTCTCCCCAGTAGCCTTAGCAAACCTTCCCACCAGGATATTGTTCCCGCTTGGATTCAAGTGCAACCTGTCATTTTTGTACAGGTCACACCTGACCCAGAAGAGGTCCCAATGATCCAGAAATTGGAATTTCTGCTCCCTGCTCCAATCCCTCAGTGGCACATTTATCCTCTACGTCATTCTATTCCTATACTCATATGCAGTAACCCCGAGATGACTACCTTTGAGGTCCTGCTTCTCAACTTTTTTCCTAACTCCCTGTAGTCTGTTTTCAGGACCTCCTCCCTTTTCCTACATAAGTTGTTGGTACCAATATGTACCATGATCTCTGGCTGTTCTCCTTCCCACTTCAAGATATTGTGGACGTGATCAGAAACATCACCCAACACCCAATCTAAGATAGCCTTTCCCCGAATAGGCTCAAGCACAAGGCTGCTCAAAAAAGCCATCTCGTAGACAGTCAACAAATGTCCTCTCTTCCGATCTGACACCAAGCTGATTACCCCAATCCCCTTGCATATTGAAGTCCTCCATTACAATTCTGTCATTCCCTTTGTTACATGCCTTTTCCAATTCCCTTTCCAATCTCATCCCCACATCTTGACTACTATTTTGAGGTCTATATATGATTCCAATAATGGTTTTTCTACCTTTGCAGTTTCTTAACTCCAGCCACAAAGATTCAACATTCTCTGTCCCTATGTCACCTCTTACTCAATTTGTAATTTCATCTCTTACCAAAAGAACCACACCACAGCCTGTCTTCTTGTTTGTCCTTTGATATATCCTTTGATGTTTAAACTACCAATGATGGCCTTCTTTCAGCCACAACTCAGTGATACCCACAATGGCAAACTGACCAATGTCTAGATGCGCCAGGAGTTCGACCAACTTCTTCCGAATGCTACGCACATTTAAATGCAGCACCTCCAGTCCTGCATTCTTTGCCCATTTGAATTTTTCCTCTGTGGCACAGTTAACCTCTTTGCTGTCTGAATTTGTACCCAATCACTGGCTTGTCCTTCCTTACATTCATGTTACGCCCATCATCTACTTGTAGACCTGCTGGCTCATCCTCAGCTCTATCATACTGGTTCCCATCCCCCTGCCATATTAGTTTAAACCACTTCCAACAGCTCTAGTAAATCTGCTTGCACAGGCAGAAAGCCCGAGATTACTACCATTGAGGTCCTGCTTCTCAGCTTCCTTCCTATCTCTTTGTGTTCAGAAACATTGCAAACCCTGGCAGCTGTGAGGCAAACTACCATCCGTATTTCCTTTTTGCATCTATAGAATCACCTATTCGTCCCCCTAACTATCATGTCCCGTACTTCTGCTGCCATCCTCTACAGTTCCCTACCTTCTGAGCTTCAGAGGCAGATTCAGCGCCAGAGGCACGGCCGCTGTTGCTTCCTCCAGGTAGGTCATGCACCCTAACAGTATTAAAAATGGAGTACTTATTATTGAGGGGGACTGCCTCAGGGGTGCTCTCCACTATCTGGCATTCTCCCCCCTCTGCTGATAGTCTCTCATTTTTCTGTCTCCTGTAGCCTTGGGTGACTACCTCCCCTGCAGCTCATTTATCCTTGCTTGAATTTTTCCAAGAAACCGAGGTCATCGAGCTGCTTCTCCAGTTGCTTAACAGGCTCTAAGGAGCTGTCTCTCGATGCACTGGGTGCAGATATGTCCTTTGGAGAGGCAAGAAGTCTCCTGGAAATCCCACATCTGACACCCAGAACAGAACAGGTATACCCTTAACTCTCTCAACAACTAAATAAGAAAAAAGAAATGAACTTACCTTGTCTTTGCCTGTTCTCCCCAAAGCCTCACTACTCTGACTCAAGACTACTCAGCAACAATAACCTCTTCACAAGGCGGGACCTCTCTTCATAGAGACTGGGATTTGAAAGCTCTTCACCAGTACATGGTGACAAATGCACTTTGAAAATAAATTTACTTTTAATTTTGAAATAGACCACTTGATCGGCATTATTCTCACCAATTTAAACTTCAACGCCCTTTCTTAATGACAGACAGACAGACTTTATTGATCCCAAGGGAAATTGGGTTTCGTTATAGTCACACCAACCAAGAATAGTCTAGAAATATAGCAATATAAAACCTATAAAACCATAAATAATTGAATAATAATAGGTAAATTATGCTAAGTGGAAATAAGTCCAGGACCAGCCTATTGGTTCAGGATGTCTGACCCTCTGAGGGAGGAGTTGTAAAGTTTGATGGCCGCAGGCAGGAATGACTTCCTATGACGCTCAGTGTTGGCTCTGGCTGAATGTACTGAATACATAGTGTACCAGTTACAGGATGTGCTACAGCACTTCGGTCTCTTTGATTAGTTCCTCACAAACCCAGAAACCTGTCTCAAAATGTTCAATTCCTGCCACTGCCTTGAAGGTCTTTGTACATACTTCCCATGACTGCACTGTTCTCCACCAGATGCCCCAGTTTCCTCTCATGTTCAGTTTAGTCAAAGCCATGATATGTTGATGCCAGAAGCATTGTGATACTTGCAGACGGGCCCAAGTACATCCTCAGCCAGTGTTGGTCATTGATGCAAACACCACATTTCACTGTATTTTCAATGTCCATCTGACAAATAAAGCTAATCTTCTTTAATCCTTTAAACCAAAAGCATCAGTGTATGTCATCAAGTGGATGAGAAAATTTGAAAATAGCAAGTGATAAGGAAAGCAGCTGTGTGGGAATCCCAATATAAACTGTTCCCCAAAACCACACGATGGAAGTTCATTGGACTACTGATTCATTCTCTAAAAGTAGCACCGCACACACCTAATAATAGACATTATGATACTCTTTTGAGATTACCAGCACACTGCTTCAGAGAAAAGTTCAGTTGGAGAAGGATTTCTGAAAGTATGACCAGAAAAATGGACTGCAATATAAGAACTTTAAGAAACAACATTTATTCAGTAACTCTATGCACAAGAGTGGATAACATGTATGATAATCATTGATTCGTGCCTGGTAAATTTTATTTATTTTTTTATTTAGAGATACAGTACAGAACAGGCCCTTCTGGTCCAGCACCCCACCTATTTAACAATACCCTAATTATGGTACAATTTATAATGACCACTATCGCATTGTTCTATCTTCTCCATGCTCTCTTCTCACTACTGCCATCCATTTGGGTGCAGTACAGGAGCCCCAAGACCCACAACACCAGATTCAGAAACTTATTACCTTTCAACCATCAGGCTCTTGATCCAGAAGGAATAACTTTACTCACTCCATCACTGAACTGCTCCCACAGCCTATAGACTCTTTCAAGGACTCATGTTCTTGATATTTATTGCCCAGTTATTTATTATTTTTCCCTCCTTTCTTTCATATTTTCACAGTTTGCTATATTTTGATTGTTTGTCCATCTTGTTAGGGGTATTTTTCCTTGATTCTAGTGTGTTTCTTGTATTAACTGTGAATGCCTGCAAGAAGATGGATCTCATAATTGTATATGGTGACATATGTAATTTGATTGTCAATTTACTTCAGACATTGAAAACTATGCAGTCATGGAGAGAATATAGAAACTCCTTACAGACGGTGCTAGCTATTGAACTCCGAACTGTGGAACTGTAATAGCGCGCACTAATTACTATTCTACTGTGGCACCCCCATGGCATTTTAGATCTCAAGACTAAACTGCAATCTATTAAGCCAATACAGTATTGTTGGGGGGGGGGGGGATGCTGTTGGGCATAATTTAATGTATTCCAAATTCCTTTCAAAGCAATTTACTTGATGGATAACAGCAAGGAGACTATATTTAGCAGATAACTGAGCATTTGCCCTGCAGAGCAAACGTTTCTAAGTGCAAATAATCAACATGGAAAAACACTCAATTAGCAAAACTATTTCATTCCATGGAAATTAATTTATGTCAGTACAGCAGCTATTCCAACTTCCACACCCACAGTAAATTTATTAAGATGAAGCTTACAATTCCATCTCCTTGATTGGCTTTATTTTTCTCACTGAAATTCCTCCCTAAAACAATGCAATCAAAAACAAGATATTTCATCTATACTTTGCCAAGGCCCGTCCATTAAACTAGTTTGCAAACCATTGCATTTTCTGTTAATATTTCACACAATATGGCCAGAGGAACAGTTAAGTTAGTGGATTTCTTTTAGTTAAAACATTCAATATAAACATCTTACAAGTTTCATTATTTGTTCGGACATGATCAAAACAATTTAATTTGGGATATTTAATCAAGAGCGATGGAATTGATTATATATAAAGTACATTTCTTCCCTTGTATCTGATGTTTATTGTCCAGTTAAGAGAAAATCGCCGCGAAGCTCCGATTTAAAATCTTGAACGTGAATCTGACTGAAAGGTAGCTCTTTATTAACCTACTGCCAACTCAACTCATTTGCCACGAAAATCCCACCTTTAAAATCTCGACAGTTGCCTATGCTATGCTGCAAGCCTTCCCCTCTCCATGCCACCGATGTTGTCCAAGGAAAGGGCACTAGGACCCATGCAGCTTGGCACCGGTGTCGTTGCAGAGCAATGTGTTCTTAAGTGCCTTGCCCGAGGACACAACATATTGGCCCAGCTAAGGCTCAAACTAGTGACCTTCAGATCACTAGATGGATGCCTTATCCACTAGGCCACTGCCAACACTTATCCTTCATGTTTATTTGACTTTTTACACTTTGCCCAGACGTTTATTGTTCATCTGAGAAAAATTTGTCCCGATGCTCAGTTTTCTAAATCATGATTGCCCTCTAAATTAAAAGGTAGCTCTTTTTACACTCATGGCTGATGTTTATTGTGCAGCTAAGTGAAGATTGCCGCGAAGCTGATTTTAAAACCTTGAACGCGAACCTGACTGAAAGCTCTTGTTAAACTCAGCCCTGATGGTTATTGTCGAACTGACAGAAAGGGAGCTCTTTTTTTAACGCACTCCATCTTGCTGATCGTTCGTTTCTCAACTCAGAGAATCTGCCACAAAATTATTGCCTCGATAGCCCTCCTGATTAAAAGGTAGTTCTTTTTATACTCAGCCCTGATGTTTATTGTTCAGCTGAGAGAAAACTGCCGCGAAACTCTCCTTTCTAAATCTCGATCGCCCCCCTGATTAAAAGGTTTTTTCCTCTCTTTTTACACAGCTTGAAGTCGATTGTCCAACTGGGGGAACTGCCGTGAAGATCTGCTTTATGAAGTCTGGAAGCGCACCTGATTGAAAGGTAGCTCTTTTATACACGCTGCTTCTTGCTGATTGGTCGCTCCTGAACTCAGAGAAACGTCCGTGAAACTCTCGCCTTTTCTGTCAGGTCTGCGTTCAAGATTTTATAAACAGCGCTTCGAGGCAATTTTCTCTCAGTTCGACAATAAACACCAGGGTTGACTGTAAAAAGAGCTATCTTTCAGCCAGGTTCGCAGTCAAAATTTTAAAATCAGCTTCGTGGCAATCTTCTCTTAGCTGGACAATAAGCGATCAGTTACAACTCAGCAGTGGGAGAGCGAGAGGGAAGATTTAAGAAATCGGGGGTGGGGGAACCAAGAGCTAACTTTTAATTTGGAGGGTGATCATGATTTAGAAAGCAGAATTTCGCTTGCGGCCTTTTAATCACAAGGGCGATCAAGATTTAAAAGGCAAGTTTTGTGGCAGTTGTTGAGCGGCCTGTCAGCTAGAGGCAGTGCGTAAAAAAGAGCTACCACTCAGTCAGTTCCGCGTTCAAGATTTTAAAAGCTGAATCTTGCGGCAATTTTCTCTCAGTTGGACAATCAAAGTCAGTGCTGTGCGTAAAAAGAGCGACCTTTTTAATTTGGAGGGCGATCTAGATTTAGGGAGCGCAGCTTCGCGGCAATTTTCTCGTAGCTGGAAAATCAACGTCAGGGTTGCTTTGAAAGAGCTACCCGTTAATCAGGAGGGTGATCGAAATTTAGAGAGCTCAGCTTCGCGGCAGGTTTCTCTGAGTTGAACAATAAACGTCGGGGCTGAGTGTAAAAAGTGCTACCTTTAATTTGGAGGGCGATGGAGAATCAGAAAACAGCTTCGCGGCCGTTTTCTCTCAGATGATTATTTAAATGATAAAATATTGCAGCATGCTGCTGTGCAGAGGGGCTTGGGATTGCTTGTGCA
This sequence comes from Hypanus sabinus, assembly GCF_030144855.1. NCBI lineage: Eukaryota > Metazoa > Chordata > Chondrichthyes > Myliobatiformes > Dasyatidae > Hypanus > Hypanus sabinus. The sequence goes on along the minus strand of NC_082715.1, from coordinate 73,561,508 downwards.
TGACTCACTAAAGGTTGGTTTGCAGGTGCAACAGGCTATCAAGAAAGAATATGCAATGTTGGCCATTGCTTGAGGGATTGAATTTGAGAGAATTTACTGAGGTAGCCTTATTGGGCAGAGCATTTCACAGATTGACCACTCTTTGGGAAAGCAGTTCCTCCTCACCTCCATCCTAAATTTACTCCCCTGAATCTTGAGCCAATGTCCCTTAGTTCTAGTCTCCCCTGCCAGTGGAAACAACTTTTCTGAGATTCTTGGCAAACATCCACAAAGTGTCCCAAAGAATGAATGACAGCTAAATGTTAGAACACCAAAGCCCCCCAGCCCCCCTCCCATGCATAAGCAGCAACCTTCCCCACCGGCAAAAAAGCATCAGTACCTCCCACCAAACACTCAAGCATGCAGCAAAGCATCAATAAAAACTGACAGATTTACAGTACCCCAAAGACTACTCATTCACCCAGTATTCGACATACCACAGGCTCTCTCCCTCCCTAGTAAGGGAAAACGAGGAGTCCGCGTTTCACAGCGGGGGGGGGGGAGGGGAGACATAACAATTCACTGATTTATAGTGTTAAAAGTCTGTTGCATCACTTTTTCTGAGCCCTATACCCAAAGATCTCGTGTCACTGGGCACACAGCCAGCAGCTAGCTCACTGCTTTCAATCTTCCGTGCACTCCCATGACACACCAGTTTCCGGCGGCGGCACCGACCTCAAATCTGCCTTACTCCAGGGCCACAGGAATCTGGCACCTTGAAGCTGTGCTGATCTTCTTGGCCGCGACCTTGGCATATTGAAAAGTGGCCGGTCGTGAGGACCTGAGAGCGGGTCCTGTTCTTGAAAAGAACTAAAGTCAGCATGTAACTCCAGGTCAGGTTCTTCAAAAGAACCTTGAAAAGAAAAAAAAAGAGATACAAAAGAGAGAAAGAAAGCTGTATCCGAAGATGCAAGCAAAAGAGTTGCTGTTAGGCACCATCATACTAATCTCTGCCCTTCGATTGGCTAACCATGCTCTATCCATGCTCGTATATCACTCCCAACTCTTATGCATCCTTATCTTATGGATAAGTATTTGTAGGACAGATTTGTGCATTGTAGTGGAATTAGGAGTGTGCTGTCTTTACGACAGTTATTTAGTTTATAATATTTTCGCTTAGTAATTCATTCGATAGTGTTTTCTAGTTAGAATTAGAAGTGTTTAAAGTATATTCATTGCATGTAAAATATATCGGCATGCGATGACGTCACATCCGGTTTCGCCGCGTCTTGTGGGAAAATACCGGTTTGAAATTAGCGCGAGGGTGGGGGCTTTCCACGAGGCTCACCTGAGCAGAAGTTGTTTTGCAGGCATGAGAAATCACAGTGAGAGCAACGCTGTAAGTTAATAGATAATCGATATATTGAACTAAGATTTTAATGCCGATCCTGTTAGAAGTAACGACGGTCGATAATGTTTATGCTTTCGTTAGTTAAAGAGTCGCGGATAGTTTGCATGGAAGTGTATTTAAAGTAGTCAATGGAGCAGGTAAACTCTCCCTGTATACTGCACCTTAGTGTAATGTAGTTATAGTCACCTTTGCAAGTATTTACACTTGAAATGTGATATTAAGGAAGGAACAAATACTGTATCAATCTTGTATTGTTTTATCAACAGTTTTCACCATATGTTAATGTGAAGAGTGAACAGTAAATGGTTAATCTTACTGCGATCTGGTTCTTATTAACTGTGGTTTATCTCGATGTTAAATTCGGCGTTTCGTGACACGCGAAGGAGAACGTTACAAGGAGATAATGAAGAAGAGACAGATAGGTGGACATGAGTCCATTGTCAGATCAGCCATGATCTTATTAAATTGCTGGACAGCCTCAATTGGCCGGTTTGCCAACTCTTGCTCCTATTTCTTATGCTCCTATGAAAACAACACCAGCAGAGATGATGGCAGAGCAGCAGTGGCTGAAATTTCCAGAAACAATTTGGAAGGCATGGAATGTATACATCCTAAAGAGGAAAAGTATACTAAAGTTATATACTAAAGGACACAACCATAGCTAACAAGAGAAGTCAAAATCAAGGAGAGGGCATCTAATAGAGCAAAAATTAGAGGGAATTTAGAGGATTGGGAAGCTTTTAAAAACCAACAGAAGGCAACTAAAGACTCATTATGAAGGAAAATATGGAATATGAAAGTAAGCTAGCTATTAGTATTAAAGACGATACAATTATATTAAAGAGAGGTGAGAGTGGATGTTGGACCACCAGAAAATGTTGCTGGAGAGTTAACAAGGGGAACAAAGAAGTGATGGATGAACTCAGTAAATATTTTACAACAATCTTCACTGTGCAAGAAACTAACAGAGGGTGGAAGTTCCAGGTGTCAGTGTTCATGAAATTGGTGAAGTTACCATTACTAGGGAAAAGATTCTTGGGAAACTGAAAGGTCTGAAGGTAGAAAAGTCACCTGGACCAGATAGTGTACACCCCAGAGTTCTGAGTGAGGTGGCTGAAGAGATTGTGGAGGCACTAGTAATGATCTTTCAAGAATTAATAGATACTGGAATGGTTCTGGAAGACGGAAAAATTGGAAATGTTACTCCACTCTTCAAGACAGGAGAGAGGCAGAAGAAAGGAAATTATAGGCCAGTAAGTGAACTTAGTGGCTGGGAAGATGTTGTTGATGTTTAAGGATGTGGTTTCAGGTTTCTTGGAGGCACATGATAAAGTAGGAAGTAGTCAGCATGGTTTCCTGTAGGGAAAATCTTGCCTGAAAAATCTGCTGGAATTCTTTGAAGAAATAACAAGTAGGATAGACAAAGAGAATCAGTTGATGTTTTTGTTGTGCGCTTGGATTTTCAGAAGGCTTTTGACTGGGTGCCACACATGTTATGGGCATATCGGACACTGGTCAGACCCCACTTGCAGTACCGTGCTCAGTTCTGGTCACCACACTACAGGAAGGATGTGGAAACTATAGAAAGGGTGCAGAGGAGATTTCCAAGAATGGTGTCTAGATTGGGGAGCATGCCTTATGAGAATAGGTTGAATGAATTTGGCCTTTTCTCCTTGGAGCAGTGGAGGATGAGAGGTGACCTGATAGAGGTGTATAAGATGACAAAATGGCATTGATCGTGTGGATAGTCTGAGGCTTTTTCCCAGGGCTGAAATGGCTAGCATGAGAAGGCACAGTTTTAAGGTGCTTAGAAGCAGGTACAGTGGGTATGTCAGGAGTAAGTTTTTTATGCAGAGAGTGGTGAGTGTGTGGAACAGGCTGCTAGCAATGGTGGTAGAGGTGGATACGATAGGGTCTTTTAAGAGGCTCCTGGATAGGCACATGGAGCTTACTGGTACATGGAGAAAAATAGACAGCTATGGGTAACCCTAGATAATTTCTGAAGTAAGTACATGTTTGGCACAGCATTGTGGGCCGAAGGGCCTGTATTGTGCTGTAGGTTTTCTATGTTTCTATGAGACTTTTTAACAAGCTACAAGCCCATGGTGTTACAGGAAAGATTCTAGTATGGATAAAGGAGTGGCTAATTAGCAGGGGACAGAGTGGGAATAAAAGCAGCCTTTTCTGGTTGGCTGCTGGTAACTTGTGGTGTTACATAGAAACATAGAAAATAGGTGCAGGAGTAGGCCATTCAGCCCTTTGAGCCTGCACTGCCATTCAGTATGATCATGGCTGATCATCCAACTCAGAACCCTGTACCTGCTTTCTCTCCATACCCCCTCATCCCTTTAGCCACAAGGGCCATATGTAACTTCCTCTTAAATATAGCCAATGAACTGGCCTCAACTATTTCCTGAGGCAGAGAATTCCACAGATTCACCACTCTCTGTGTGAAGAAGTTTTTCCTCATCTCGGTTCCACAGGGGTCTGTGTTAAGACCAATTATTTTTACGCAATATGTCAATGATTTTGATGATGGAATTGCTGGCTTTGTTGCAAAGTTTTCAGATGATATGAAGATAGGTGGAGGGGCAGGTAGTTTTGAGACAATAAAGATACTACAGAAGGACTTAGATTAGGAAAATGGGCAGAGCATTGGCAGCTGGAACATCGTGTTGGGAAGTGTATGGCCATGTATTTTGGTATTAGAAATGAAAGTGGTTTCATTAGAATTCTGAAGAATTGGGAAACACCTCATTGAAAACTATTGAATGGTGAAAGGCCATGATAGAGTGGATGTAGAGAGGATGTTTACTGTGGTGGGGGAATCCAAGATTAGAGGACACAGCCTCAGAGTAGAGAGATGTCCATTTAGAAGGGAGCTGAGGAAGAATTTCTTCGGCCGGAGTGTGCTGAATCTGTGGAATTCATTGCCACAGGCAGCTGTGGAGGCCAGTTCTTTTTGTATATTTAGGGCAGATGGTGATAGGTTCTTGATTTGTCAGGGCATGAAGAGATGCATGGGTAAGGCAGGAGATGGGAGCTGAGAGGGAAAGTGCATCAACCATGATGAAATGGTGGAGCTGACTCAATGGTCCAAATTACCTAATTCTGCTCCTATATTTTATGGTCTTATAAACCGGACCTTCTCAGTGCAAGTGGTTTAGATGGGTCAGAATTTGTCAGGTGAATCCAGGAGAGTCTCTTAAATCAATATGTATATAGTTAACAAGAGGAAGGGCGGTACTGGGCTTGGTGTTCGATCATGAGTCTAGTCAGGTGACTGGCCTTTAAGTGGGTGAGCAGTTTGGGAACAACTTCGTAAGTTTAAAGATAGCTCTGGTTAAAGGTAAACATTGGCCTTGTGAGATAACATTAAACTGGAGCATGGCAAATTACAGCACAATTGGGCTGGAACTAGGAAGAGTTAATTGGGAACTCTAATTAGCTCTACAAGTCCACATCTGACATGTGGAGGGTGTTTGAAGACAACTGCACAGAGTACAGTACAGATATGTTCCAGTCAGAGAAAGAACAGGGATAACAAGGTAGAGAACCTTGGATGTCGAGGGAGGTGATTCATTTAGTCAAGAAGAAAAAGAAAAAGCATGTAAAGCTGTAGAAGCTAGAATCAAACATTGCCCTTGAGAATTAAAAAAGTCAGAAAAGAACACAAACAGGGAATTAGGAAAGCCAGGAGGGCTACGAAAAGTCCTTGGCAGGTAGAATTAAAGAGAATCCAAAGACATTTTATAAACACTGTAGTTCAGGTATAAGAAGATAATTAGAGAGAGGGTATGACCACTCAAGGATAAAGAGAAGGACATTTGCTTGGATGCAAAGAATGTGGGTAAGGTCCTTAATGAGTACTTTACATCAGTATTTACCAAGGAGAAGGGTGGAGAAGTCAATGCTGGGAGTGTTAATGCACTGGGGCTTTTTGAAGTAAAGGAGGGGGTGGTATTGGGGCTCTTAAAGAGCATTCAGGTGGATAAGTCCCCAGGGCCTGATGGGATATATCCCTGGTTGTTGAAAGAGGAAATGAAGTGACTGCTAGGGTCTTGACCAATATCATCATGTCTTCTCTAGCCACAGGCGAGGTCCCAGAAGACTGGTGCGTAGCTAATGTTGTTCCATTGTTCAAGAAGGAACAAGGATAATCCTGGAAACTAAGGACTAGTGAGTGTCATGTCTGTGGTAGGGAAGTTAATGGAGAGGATTGTTAGCTATAGGATTTATGAGCATAGAGAACCATGGCCTAATTAGGGACTGCCAGCCTGGCTTTATGTGTGGAAAGTCACATCTTGCTCTTATTCAATGTCAGCAAGACCAAAAAGCTTATTATTAACTTCAGGAGGAGGAAACCAGAGGTCCATCAGCATCAGGGTCAGAGGTGGGGAAGGTCAGCAACTTTAAATTCCTCGGTGTTGTCATTTCCGAGGAGGTTCTGGGCCCAGTACTTAAGTGTAATTAGAAAGATAGCACAGCAGTGCTTCTACTTTCTTAGGAGTTTGCAAAGATTTGGCATGACATCTAAAACTTTCGACAAGTGACTATAGATATGTGGTGGAGAATATAGACTTGCTGCATCACAGCCTGGTATGGAAACACTAATGTTTTAAAATGGAAAATCCAATTCAAAGTACTGGATACAGCCCAGTCCATCATTGATAAAGCCCTCCCCACCTTTGAGCACATCTACACAGAGCACTGTGTCAGGAAAGCAGCATTCATCTTCAAGGACCCCCACCACTCAGATCATGCTCTCTTCTCACTGCTTCCATCAGGAAGAAGGTACAGGAGCCTCAGAGCTCACACCAGCAGGTTCAGGAACAGTTATTACTCCTCATCTATCAGGCTCTTAAACCAAAGGGGATAACCACTCAATTTCATTTTCAATTTCAATTTCAATTTCACCCATCATAGAAATGTTTCCATAACCTATGGACTCACTTTCAAGGAGTCTTCTACTCATATCCTCGATATATATTGCTTATAAAGTAATTATTATTAATGATAATTTAATTTTGCGTTTGCACAGCTTTTTGTATTTTGCATACTGGTTCCATACCCATTTGCTTTGGTCTTTTATTGATTCTGTTATGGTTATTGGATTTATTGAGTATACTGGCAAGAAAATGAATCTCAGGGTTGTATAAGGTGACATATATTGACTTCAATAATAAATGTACTTTGACCTTGGAACTTTACTAACTTGATTAAGTTTTTTGACAAGGTGATGAGGGTGATTGATGAAGGTAGAGCTGTGGATATTTTCCACATGGATTTTCGTAAGGTGTTTGACAAGGTCCCTCATGGGAGGCTCATCCAGAAGATTAAGATGAATGGAATCAGTGGTGAATTTGCTGTTTGGATTCAGAAAGGGCTTGCCATAAAAGACAGAGAGGAGTGGTTGAAGGGACTTATTCTAGCTGGAAGTCTGTGAATAGTGGTGTTCTGCAGGGATCAGCACTGACACCTTTTTTTTTTGTATATATACTGTATAAGTGACATAGATAAAAATTTGCATGGGTTTGTTAGTAAGTTTGTAGATGATACAATGATTGGTGGTGCTGTGGATAGTGTAATGACTGGCAAAGAATACAGCAGGATATAGCTCAGTTGCAGATATGGGCAGAGAAATGGCAGATGGATTTTAACCCGGACAAATGTGAAGTATTGTTCATTGTTAGGTCAAATGTAAAGAGACAGTGGAGATAAGTGGCGGGATCTTGGGGTCCAGTTCATAAGTCCCTGAAAGTGTCTACACTGGTTGATAGGATGGTTAAGAAGGCTATGGCATGTTTGCCTTTATTAGTCAAAACACTGAGTGCAAAAGTCAACTTGCAGCTTTATAAAATTCTAGTTAGACCGCATCTGGAGTATTGCATACAGTTCTAGTCACCCTATTATAGGAAGGATGTCAAGGCTTTGGAGAAGGTGCAGAAGAGGTTTAACCATGATGCTGCCTGGATTAGAGGGTGTGTGCTATAACACAAAGTTGTGTGAACTTAGGTTGTTCAACCAGTGTGCAAAAGACAACAAACTTTGCAAATACAAAATGATAGAAATAATAATAATAAATAAGCAATAAATATTGACAACATGAGATGAAGAGTCCTTGAAAGTGAATCCATAAGTTGTGGGAACAATTAAGTGACTGGCAAGTGAAATTGAGTGAAGTCATACCCTTTGGTTCAAGAACCTGGTAGTTTATCTGCCATAGTCAGGGCAATATGAACCTAAACAGGCAATAATCCGTATTTTATTGCACAGAGCTCTTAAATAGAATGTAGATTACCTGCTTAAAAATAGTTGACCCTTACTGATTTTTTAACTATATGATAAAGAGAATTTCGTGTTTTACTATCAAATCTAAGATGGTTACAACTAAGTGCTTTTGCAAATGTGAATACAATCACCAGTGATTAGACAAAGTCATAGTTGAGTTTATTGTCATATGAACAAGTACATGTATGCACAGCTGCTATGGAAAACTTGCAGCAGCCTCAGACATGCGGAGTTCACAGGAAAAAACCTGGAATTAATTATAAAGCGTATTAGCAAGAGCACAATTCGAACAGAAGTCCATTGTAGTAGTTAGTGGTCATAGTGTTGCCATACTGATGTAATTAGTGATTAGGGTTGTGCATGTTCAAAGAAATTTATTATTAAAGCATGTATATGTCACCATAGGCTACCTTGATATTTATTTATTTATTTTTATTTAGCGATATGAGAGAAACGGAAGGAGGGGTGGCAGCAGGGGAGGTTATGGGCAGGTGAGAGAAGAGAAGAGATAAGAGTGGAGTGAGAGTGGAGAATAGAAGATAAGGGAAGGGGAAGGGGGGAAAATTACCAGAAGCTGGAGAAATCAATGTTCATGCTATTAGGTTGGAGGCTACCTCAACAGAATATAAGGTGTTGCTCCTCCAACCTGAGATTTGCCTGGTCATGGCCGTAGAGGAAGCTATGGGCTGACATGTCCTACTGGGAACAGGGATGCGAATTTTTTTTCTCTTTTCTGGACAAATTTCTCATAGGACTTCTGATTTGCTGCTCCACTGCAAAATCTGTCCAATCCTTTCTTGCATCTGCAAAACCTCTTACGTTTTCAAAAGTTTTAAAGTGAGGATCTTAAAGGTTAGCTTTAACAGTAGGATAAGGACTATCATATACTTATCAAATAACATATGGCTTTGTGAAGGGCAGATCGTGTCTAACAAGCCTGATAGAGTTCTTTGAGGAGGTGACCAGGCATATAGATGAGGGTAGTGCAGTGGATATGATCTACATGGATTTTAGTAAGGCATTTTACAAGGTTCCACATGGTAAGCTTATTCAGAAAGTCAGAAAGCACGGGATCCAGGGATGTTTGGCCAGGTGGATTCAGAATTGGCTTGCCTGCAGAACGCAGAGGGTTGTAGTGGAGGGAGTACATTCAGATTGGAGGGTTGTGACTAGTGGTGTCCCACAAGGATCTGTTCTGAGACCTCTACTTTTTGTGATTTTTATTAACAACCTGGATGTGGGGGTAGAACGGTGGGTTGGCAAGTTTGCAGTCGACACAAAGGTTGGTGGTATTGTAGATAGTGTAGAGGATTGTTGAAGATTGCAGACAGACATTGATAGGATTCAGACGTGGGCTGAGAAGTGGCAGATGGAGTTCAACCCGGAGAAGTGTGAGGTGGTACACTTTGGAAGGATAAACTCCAAGGCAGAGTACAAAGTAAATGGCAGGATACTTGGTAGTGTGGAGGAGCAGAGGGATCTGGGGGTACATGTCCACAGATCCCTGAAAGTTGCCTCACAGATAGATAGGATAGTTAAGAGAACTTATGGGGTGTTAGCTTTCATAAGTCGAGGGATAAAGTTTAAGAGATGCGATGTAATGATGCAGCTCTATAAAACTCTGGTTAGGCCACACTTGGAGTATTGTGTCCAGTTCTGGTCTCTTCACTGTAGGAAGGATGTGGAAGCATTGGAAAGGGTACAGAGGAGATTTACCAGGATGCAGCCTGGTTTAGAGAGTATGGATTATGATTGGAGATTAAGGGAGCTAGAGCTTTACTCTTTGGAGCAAAGGAGGATGAGAAGAGACGTGATAGAGGTATACAAGATATTAAGAGGAATAGATAGAGTGGATAGCCAGGGCCTCTTCCCCAGGGCACCACTGCTCAGTACAAGAGGACATGGCTTTAAGGTAAGGAGAGGGATGTTCAAGGGGGATATTAGAGGAAGGTTTTTCACTCAGAGAGTGGTTGGTGCATGGAATGCACTGTCTGTCAGGGTGGAGGCAGATACACTAGTGAAGTTTAAGAGACTACTAGATGGGTATATGGAGGAATTTAAGGTGGGGGGTTATATGGGAGGCAGGGTTTGAGGGTCGGCACAATATTGTGGGCCAAAGGTTCTGTATTGTGCTGTACTATTCTATGTTCTATATACATATACATCAAAGCATACAGTGAAATGCACTGTTTGCTACAGGAAGGTGCTGGAGAAAGCCTACATGTGTTGCCATGCTTCTGGCACCAACATATCATGGCTCACAACTAACTAACCCTAACCTGTATGTCCTTGGAATATAGGAGTAAACTGGAGCACCTGGAGGAAACACACGCAGTCATGGAGAAAACGTGCAGACTCCTTACAGACAGTGGTGGGAATTGAACCCCAATCTTACAACTAGCACTGCAAAGCATTACACTAGCTGCTACACTGCTAATCCCCTTTATTTTCTTATTTTATTTTCCTTTCTCATTCTTTTGAGTTGTGAATGTCTGACAGAATATTGGGTAGTTATTTCCATGAAATGTAGCATGTGATTAAAAGGTTTTGCAAGTTAATTTTATAAATAAGATTTGTTTGATAGATCATATAGTCAACTAATGTCATATTCCTTTACTTTCTGAGGAGGCTGAAGAGAGCTTGACCATGCATATTTATACTCAAAATCATTCTACAGTTGCGAAGTAGAGAGCGTCCTTACAAGCTGCATTATTACATGGTACGGAAACTGCACGACAGTGGCCAGGAAGGCTCTAAATGGGTAGTCAAAACTGCCCACCGCACACCGCACCAGACTACCCATCATCAAGGACATGAACACAGAAATGTGCCGCAAAAGAACCTAATGTCATGGAAGATCCCACCCACCATGACTACGAGAGGAGGTTACATAGCATCTACGCCATGACACCAGATTCAAAAACAGTTACATTCCACAAGCAGTAAGGCTGATCAACACCTCCACCCGCTAAATCACCCCTTCATACTCCCAACCACTACTATTTCCATTCAGTCACCTTAGGTACAGTCACTTCTGTGCCTTGCATCACTTTATGGACATACAATCATTCTATGTATATAAGCTATCTTATGTTTTATATTTATTGTGTTTTATTACTATTGTGTTAGTTATATTATTTTGTTTCCTTGTGCTGCATTAGATTTGGAGTAGCAATTATTTTGTTCTCCTTTACACTTGTGTACTGGAAGTGACATTAAACAATATATTAGAGATTCTTAGTGAATCCACGCTGACAGTTCTATGGTTTGGTCAGTGGTGGCGCTATTGCATCACGGTTCCATCTCCTCTAAAGTCAAATTCAAAGTTCAGTTTATTGTCAGATGTACAGGTGCAATTAAAAATCTGCTTACACTTTAAAGTTCCTTCCAAGAAATGTGCATTGAAGCAGTAGCTGTCTGCCAGCTGAGAGTGGGAAGAGGTTAACAATGAGAATACAAAATGCTGGAAGAACTCAGAATCAGAATCAGACTTTAATCGCCAAGTACCTGAGCACATACAAGGAATTTGCAGATGTTGTCTCTCAGCTCATAACAATAACAATGATAAATATAAATGAAAATATAGCTTATACATACAGGTAGTGCAATCCAAGTAATAGTTAGCCGACAGTTAACTGTTCAGCAAAGTGACCGCAGTAGGGAAAAAACTTCTCCAGTGCCTATTAGTCTTAGTCTGGAGGGATCTGAAGCACCTACCAGACGGAAGCAGTTCAAACAGTCCGTGCGCAGGAAGGAAGGAGTCCTTTATGATGTTCCCCGCCCTCTTCTTCAACCTGGAAGAGTACAGGTCCACAATAGAGGGCAGGGAGGCTCCAATGATGCGCTTGGCAGTCCTCACTGTGCGCTGTAGTCTGGTTCTATCCTGCTTGGTGGCGGCTCCAAACCACACAGTGATGGAGGTGCACAGGACAGACTCAATGACTGCAGTATAGAACTGCAGCAGCAATACTCAGCATTGAGGTTCAAGATTCCAGTTTCAAGATTGTTTAATGTCTTTTTGCAGTACTTGAGTGTAAAGGAGAATGAAACAATTGTTAATAAAAAGCTGATGCAAACTTAAAAGCCACAATAGATATAAAGAAAACAATAAATAAACACAATAAATATAAAGAAAACAATAAAATACAACAAATGTAAATATTTATTGAGGATTTGGATGTAGAAACATAGAGCATAGAAACAGAAAACGTACAGCACAGTACAGGCCCTTCGGCACACAAAACTATGCTGAACATGTCCTTACCTTAGAGATTACCTAGGGTTACCCATAGCTCTCTCTTTTTCTAAGATTCATGTACCTATCCAGGAGTCTCTTAAAAGACCCTATCATATCCTCCTCCAGTAACATTGCCGGCAGCCCATTCCATGCGCTCAACACTCTCTGCATAAAAAACTTACCCCTGACATCTTCTCTGTACCTGCTTCCAAACACCTGGAATGGCTAGCCCTCTTGTACTAGCCATTCCAGCCCTTGGAAAAAGCCTCTTACTATCCACAGGATCAATGACCCTCATCATCTTATACACTTCTATCACGTCATCTCTCATCCTCCGTCGCTCCAAGGAGAAAAGGCCAAGTTCACTCAACCTATTCTCATAAGGCATGCTCCCCAATCCAGGCAACATCCTTGTAAATCTCCTCTGTACCCTTTCTATAGTTTCCACATCCTTCCTGTAGTGAGGCGATCAGAACAGAGCACAGTACTCCAAGTGGGGTCTGACCAGGGTCCTATATAGCTGCAACATTACCTCTCAGCTCTTAAACTCAATCCCATGAGTGATGAAGGCCAATGTACTCTATGCCTTCTTAACCACAGAGCCAACCTGCGCAGCAGCTTTGAGTGTCCTATGGACTCAAACCCCAAGATCCCTCTGATCCTCCACACTGCCAAGAATCTTACCATTAATACTATATTCTGCCATTATATTTTACCCACCAAAATGAACCACTTCACATTTATCTGGGTTGAACTCCATCTGCCACTTCTTTGCCCAGTTTTGCATCCCATCAATTTCCCGCTGTAACCTCTGACAGTCCTCCGCAGTATCCACAACACCCCCAACCTTTGCATTATCAACAAATTTACTAACCCATCCCTCCACTTCCTCATCCAGGTCATTTATAAAAATCACTAAGGGTAGGGGTCCCAGAACAGATTCCTGAGGCACACCACTGGCCACCAACCTCCATGCAGAATATGACCCATCTACAACCACTCTTTGCCTTCTGTGGGCAAACCAGTTTTGGATCCACAAAGCAATGTCCCCTTGGATCCCATGCCTCCTTACTTTCTCAATAAGCCTTGCATGGGGTATGTTATCAAATTCCTTGCTGAAATCCATATACACTACATCTACTGCTCTATCTTCATCAATGTGAGGATGTGTCACATCCTCAAAAAATTCAATCAGGCTCCTAAGGCATGACCTGCCTTTGACAAAGTCATACCGACTACGTATTCCTAATCATACCATGCCTCTCCAAGTGTTCATAAATCCTGCCTCTCAGGGTCTTCTCCATCAACTTACCAACCACAGAAGAGAGATTCACTGGTCTATACATTCCTGGGCTATCTCTACTCCCTTTCTTGAATAGGGGAACAACATCTGCAACCCTGCAATTCTCCAGAACCTCTCCTGTCCTCATTGATGACGCAAAGATCATCGCCAGAGGCTCAGCAATCTCGTCCCTCACCTCCCACAGTAGCCTGAGATACATTTCATCCAGTCCCGGCAACTTATCCAACTTGATGCTTTCTAAAAGCTCCAGCACATCCTTTCTTAATATCTACATGCTCAAGCTTTTCAGTCAACTGTAAGTCATCCTTACATCACCAAGATTCTTTTCCGTAATGAATACCAAAGCAAAGAATTCATTAAGTACCTCTGCTATATCTACACACTTTTCCACTATCACACTTGATTGGTCCTATTCTCTCATGCCTTATCCTTTTGCTCTTCACAGACTTGTAGAATGCCTTGGGGTTTTCCTTAATCCTGTCCGCCAAGGCCTTCCAATGGCTCCTTCTGGCTCTCCAAATTTCATTCTTAAACTCCTTCCTGCTGGCCTTATAATCTTCTAGATCTCTAACATTACCTGGCTCTCAACCTTTTGTAAGCTTTTCTTTTCTTCTTGACTAGATTTATTACAGCCTTTGTACACCACGGTTCCTGTACCCTACCATCCTTTCGCTGGCCCATTGGAACGTACATATACAGAACTCCTCACAAATATCCCCTAAACATTTGCCACATTTCTGCCATACATTTCCCTGAGAACATCTGTTCCTAATTTATACTTCCAATTTCCTGCCTGATAGCCTCATATTTCCCCTTACTCCAATTAAGCACTTTCCTAACTTGTCTGTTCCTAACCCTCTCCAATGCTATGGTAAAGGAGATAGAATTGTGATCACTATCTCCAAGATGTTCACCCATTGAGAGATTTGACACTTGAGTAGGTTCATTTCCCAATACCAGATCAAGTACAGCCTCTCCTCATGTAGGCTTATCTATATATTGTGTCAAGAATCCTTCATGAACACACCTAACAAACTCCACTCCATCTAAACCCCTCACTCTAGGGAGATGCCACTCGATATTTGGGAAAATAAAATCTCCTACCATGACAACTCTGTTATTATTACACCTTTCTAGAATCTGTCTCCCTATCTGCTCCTTGATATCCCTGTTACTATTGGGTGGTCTATAAAAAACACCCAGTAGTGTTATTGACCCCTTCCTGTTCCTAGCTTCCACCCATAGAGACTCTGTAGACAATCCCTCCATAACTTCCTCCTTTTCTACAGACATGACACTATCTCTGATTAGCAGTGCCACACCTCCACCTCCTTTGCCTCCTTCCTTGTCCTTTCTGAAACATCTAAAGCTTGGCACTTGAAGTAGCCATTCCTGCTCCTGAGCCATCCAAGTCTCTGTAATGGCCACAACGTCGTAGCTCCACTCTGCAGTCACTTTATGAGATACACCTGTACACCTACAAATATCTCATCAGACAATCACGTGGCAGTCACTTGGTGAATAAAAGAAGACAGACATGGCAAGAGGTTCAGTTATTGGTCAAACCACAGATCAGAACAGAGAAGAAGTCTGATCTAAGTAACTTTGACCATGGAATGATTGTTGGTGCCAGAGAGGATGGTTTGATTATTTCAGAAGCTGCTGATCTGGGATTTTCACGTGCAATAGTTTACAGAGAATGGAGCAAAAAATGAGAAACATCCAGTGAGTGACAGCTCTGTGAGCAAAAATGCCTTGTTAATGAGAGAGATCAGAGGAGAATGGCCAGACTGGTTCAAGCTGATAGGCGGGAACATTAACTCAAATAGCTACGCATTACGGCAGTGGGGTGTAGAATGGTATATGAATGCACAGTACGTCAAACCTTCAAGCAGAAGATCAAGAACATACATTCAGTGGCCACTTTATTAGGTGCAGGAGATAGCAACAACCTGGCACTCAACGTCAGTAAGATGAAAGAGCTGATTGTGGACTTCAGGAAGGGTAAGACGAAGGAACACATACCAATCCTCATAGGAGGATCAGAAGTGGAGAGAGTGAGCAGCTTCAAGTTCCTGGGTGTCAAGATCTCTGAGGATTTAACCTGGTCCCAATACATTGATGTAGTCATAAAGAAGGCAAGACAGCGGCTACACTTTATTAGGAGTTTGAAGAGATTTGCCATGTCAACAAATACACTCAAAAACTTCTATAGTTGTACCATGGAGAGCATTCTGACAAAAGAATGATGCAAAAGGTTGTAAATCTAGTCAGCACCATCTTGGGCACTAGCCTACAAAGTACCCAGGACATCTTCAAGGAGTGGTGTCTCAGAAAGGCAGCATCCATTATTAAGGACCTCCAGCACCCAGGGAATGCCCTTTTCTCACTGTTACCATCAGGTAGGAGATACAGAAGCCTAAAGTCACACGCTCAGCAATTCAGGAACAGCTTCTTCCCCTCTGTCATCCGATTCCTGAATGGACGTTGAAGATTTGGACACTACCTCACTTTTTTAATATACAGTAATTCAGTTTTTGCACATTTTAAAATAATCTGTTCAATATACGTAATTGATTTACTTGCTTATTTATTATTATGTTTTTCTCTCTCTGCTAGATTATGTATTGCATCAAACTGCTGCTGCTACATTGACAAATTTCACATCACATGCTGGTGATAATAAACCTGATTCTGAGGCTTTATAAGGCACTGCTCAGGCCTCACCTTGAACATTGTGAACAGTTTTGGGCTCCTCATCTAAGAAAAGATGTGCTGGCATTGGAGAGAGTTCTGAGGAGGTTCACAAGGATGATTCCAGGAATGAAAGGGTTATATGAGGAATGTTTGATGGCTCTGGGCCTGTACTCATGGGAATTTAGAAGGATGAGGGGAGGATCTCACTGAAATTTTTTGAATGTTGAAAGTCTTAGACAGAGTCAATCTGGAAAGGGTGTTTCCCATTATGGGGGAGTTTAGGACAGGAGGGCAAAGAGGGGCATTCATTTAAAACAGAGATGCTTAGAAATTCCTTCAGCCAGAGGGTGGTGAACTTGTCGAAATTTGTTACTACAGGCAGCTGTGGAGGACAGGTATATTGGGTATATTTAAGCTGGAGATAGAAAGGTTCTTGATTGGAGATGGCATTAAAGTTTACAGGGTGAAGGCCGAGAAGTGGGACTGAGGAGGGGAAAAAGGATCAGCTGTGATTGAATGGCAGAACAGACTTATGACCTTATGGTCTTATTTAGAGCATGTTGTTTTGTGTTAATGCTTATCGAGCAGATTTTATCATCCAGGCATTTGTAAAATCTGCAGTTTTCAGATAATGACCGCACTGTTTGGTGAACAGCACAGCAAACTGTCCAAGGCTCATTTTATCATCTGGTGACTATATCCAGACCTCAGTGGGCTCGGCTGTCTCTCTCTCTCTCTCTTATGTACGTGCATAGGTTTGAGTGTGTGTGTGCTTATGAAGGTACATGCCTGTGTGTTTGCATGTGTATGCTTGTGTGTGCATGTGTATGTCTGTGTGTGTGCCTAATGCTGCTCCTCTGTCTTACGGTCTTATGGTCTTATTAAGTCAAATTCCACCACAGTAGAATAGGGAGAAAATCAGAAATAATTAAAATGTTAAATTTAAAGCCACCATTTTTTTAACTATTAACTCTATTTGTCGCGTGCCCATCAAAACATACAGTGAAATGTGTCATTTGCATCATGACCAGCACAGTCCGTGGATATGCTGTGGGCAGCCTTCAAGTATTGCCATGCTTGCGGTGCTAACATAGCATGCTGCAAACTTACTAACCCTGTCCGTACACCTTTAGAATGTGGGAGGATACTGGAGCACCCGAAGGAAACCCATGTGCTCAAGAGGAGAATGTACGAACTTCTTGTAGACAGTGGCAGGAATTGAACCCTGATCTTAGAGCTGGCACTCTAAAGTGTTACTCTATCCACTATTCATTCATGCTGTCCTCAATAGTGTTGATTGCTGGACAGGATGTACCTAGGGATGCTGGCAGAAGAGATTAAAATGGTGGCCTTGAGATATGATTCTGATAATTGACTAATGTATGTCATGTGTGTTGTTATCTTGTATAAAGTTACTTCCCCCAAGCAGTATGGTTGATCAACAGCTCCACCTCCTCCCCCCCACCCACCACTTCTATATCAACTCCTGTCAGTCACCTTATTTACAGACGCTTCTTTCCTAGTGTCATTTTGTGTGTATATAATCTATCTATCTATCTAATCTATGTATTTTCTTATGTATTCATACTTACTGTATTTTTACTATTATTGTGTTCTCAAAGGACCAAAGGTTCATTTATTATCAAAGTATACAACTCTGAAATTCTTCCATTCTCTGCGTAGCCATGAGACCAAGAAAAAAAAAAGAAAGGCAGCACAATCATCAACTCCCAAATCTCACCTTCCCGCAAAAAAAAAACAAATCAAAATGGAACAGGCCCCTCATTCCCCAAATTCTTCTTCCCACACAAAATATAACGCAAAATGGATCAGGCACATCAACCCAAAAATCCCTCCTTCTGCACAAAAAAAACCAAGAAAAACAGATCAGGCACATCGACCCCCAAATCCCCCTTGCTGCATAAAAAATGCACAAAAACGAAACAGAAACATCAAGCCCCAAATCCCACGCCCCGCATTAAAAAAATGAACAAAACGGAACAGGCATATTGACCCTTCCCCAAATCCCTCCTGCTGCACAAAAAAGAATGAAATAGATCAGGGACATCAACCCACAAAACTCCTTCCCTGCTCAAAAAACATCGAAAGGATCAGAGAAAGAACACAGAGTATAAAGACTATAAGACTGAAAAAGAGTCAATAGTCCAAAGTCCACATCCAAAATGCAGAATAAAATCTGGACAATACTCTCTGGGCTCAGGCACAGCAGCAGGCTCCCCACTCTCTGGAGAGCAACCAATCAAAAGACAGGCAGCCGGCGCTCACCCACCACACTTTCTTCGAAGCTTCAATCTCCCTCATCGCTCGAATTGGTGAATAATGGGAGCTTTAATTGGTGGAATGGGGTCAAACGTTGGCTCATCCACCATCCCGCAGCCTTCTTGCTACAAGGTTCATTCTTTACTCACGCTGCCTCTGCCTCCAGGAATCCTCTCACTGTAGAGCGCTGAAGCACCCAAATGATTTCCAAACAGCAAAACACGGGCTCCAACAATTCAAGAATCACATTCAAAACAATACACAAATGTAAAAGTCATAAAAAAGTGAAAAAGATTGTTTCATGATCTATCCAGGAGGTGACAACTAAAGGAGCAGAGTACACAGGCGTCATCTTGATCAGAACATCTTGTTGAGTTTTTGTGTGTTGAATCAGGATAGGAGTAACAAATATTTTGTTTTGGAAATTGTGTACTGGAAATGACATTGAACAGAACTGAATCTTGAAGTGTTAGTGAGAACTTCACAGGAGTTACTAGCCTTCTTCAACTGTCAGCTCCTGCCCACCGAAGAGAAGTATAGCATGTTTGACAGTGAGCTTCTCCATCTCTATCTGGCTGTCCGCCATTTTAGTTTTCTTCTAGTGGGATGTCACTTCACAGCATTTGTTGACTGCAAATCCCTCGTGCACACAATGGCCAAATTATCACACCCTTGGTTTGCACAGCAGCAATGACAACTGGCCTACAGATCAGAGTTTGCAATTGATATACAACATGTCAAGGGGAAAAATAATGCTGGTGCTGATTGCCTCTCGTGGCCAGCTGTTGAGGCCATACACATGCAGACTAGTCACTTACCGTGAACCCCCAACTCAATGTCAATGGTTGTGAATTATGTACTTTTCCATTGAATACATTACCCTACACTAGACTCTCCCACCATAGGAAACATTCACATCCATTCTGTCTAGGCCTTTCAACATTTAAATCGCTGGAGGAACTCAGCAGGCCAGGCCAGCATCTATGGAAAAGTGTAAACTGTTGATGTTTTGGGCCGAGAACCTTCCTCAGAACATATCGGCTTGAAATGTCAACTGTTAACTCTTTTCAATTAATGCTGCCTGACCTGCTGAGTTCCTCCAGTAGTTCATGTGCGTTGCTTGGATTTCCAATGTTTGCAGGTTTTCTCTTGCTTTATTTGATATTTGATATGTTTCAATGAGCTCCCCCTCATCCTTCTAAATTCCAGTGAGGGAAGGTCCAGAGCAATCAATTGCTTCTCATACAATAAGCTTTTCATTCCAGAAATCATTCTTGTAAGCCTCCTCTGCACCCTCTCCAATGTCATCACTTCCTTTTTAGATACGGGGCCCAAAACTGCTCACAATACTGCAAGTGAGGCCTCATGACTGCCTCATAAATATTTAAAATGTCGATATCCATGGGTCAGGTGCTGGAGGATTGGAGGATAGCTCATGTAGTTCCGTTGCTTAAAAAAGGCTCAAAAAGTAAGCCGGGGAATTATAGGCGGGTAAGTTTGACATCGGTAGTAGGTAAATTATTGGAAGGAATACGAAGAGATAGGGCCTACAAGTATTGGATAGACAGGGACTTATTAGAAAAAGTCAGCATGGCTGTGTGCGTGGTAGGTCATGTTTACTCAATCTGTTAGAGTTTTTCGAGGAAGTTACCAGGAAATGGATGAAGGAAAGGCAGTGGATATTGTATACATGGACTTCAGTAAGGCCTTTGACAAGGTCCCGCATGGGAAGTTAGTTAGGAAGACTCAGTCGCTAGGTATACATGGAGAGATAGTAAATTGGATTAGACATTGGCTCAATGGAAGAAGCCAGAGAGTGGTAGTGGAGGATTGCTATTCTGAGTGGAGGCCTGTGACTAGTGGTGTGCCACAGGGATCAGTGCTGGGTCCATTGTTATTTGTCATCTATATCAATGATCTGGATGATAATGTGGCAAATTGGATCAGCAAATTTGCTGATGATACAAAGATTGGAGGTGTAGTGGACAGTGAGGAAGGTTTTCAAAGCTTGCAGAGGGATTTGGACTAGTTGGAGGAATGGGCAGAAAAATGGCAGATGGAGTTTAAGGCTGTCACAGCTACCTGGACTATTCCTCTTCCCACCCTGTCTCTTGCAAAAAGGCTATCCCCTTCTCACAATTCCTCCATCTCCACCACATCTGCTCTCAGGATGAGGCTTTTCTTTCCAGGATAAAGGAGATGTCTTCCTTTCTCTAACTTCCGTTAATGCCCCTCCTCCCCCTCTTACCCCATCCATAACATATTTAGTTGTTTTCCTGTTCGCCATCTCCCTCTGGTGCTCCCCCCCCCCCCCCCCCTTTCTTTCTCCTGAGGCCTCCCATCCCATGATCCTTTCCCTTCTCCAGCTCTGTATCTTCTCCTATCATTTCGCATTTCCCCCTCCCCCCCACTACTTTCAAATCTCTTACTATCTTTCCTTTCGGTTAGTCCTGACGAAGGGTCTCAGCCCGAAACGTCGACAGCGCTTCTCCCTATAGATTGCTGCCTAGCCTGCTGTGTTCCACCAGCATTTTGTGTGAGTTGTTGTTAGATGGAGTTTAATGAGGACAAGTGTGAGGTATTGCACTTTGGAAGGTCAAACCAAGGGAGAACATACAAGGTAAATGGTAGGACACTGAGGAGTGCAGCAGAACAGAGGAATCTGGGAGTACAGATACATAATTCCCTAAATGTGGCGTCACAATTAGATAGGGTTGTAAAGAGAGCTTTTGGTACATTGGCCTTAATAAATCAAAGTACTGAGTATAAGAATGGGAATGTAATGGTGAGGTTGTATAAGACACTGGTGAGACCGAATTTGGAGTATTGTGTGCAGTTTTCGTCACCTAATTACAGGAAGAATATTAATAAGGTTGAAAGAGTGCAGAGAAGGTTTACAAGGATGTTGCCGGAACTTGAGAAACTGAATTACAGAGAAAGGTTGAATAGGTTAGGACTTTATTCCCTGGAGCATAGGAGAATAAGGGGTGATTTGATAGAGGTGTATAAAATTATGATGGGTATAGATAGACTGAATGCAAGCAGGCTTTTTCCACTGAGGCCAGAGGAGAAAAAAAACAGAGGTCATGGGTTAAGGGTTTAAAGGGAACATTGGGGGGGGGGTGGATTCTTCACGCAGAGAGTGGTGGGAGTGTGGAATGAGCTGCCAAATGAAGCAGGCTCACTTTTGACATTTAAGAAAAACTTGGACAGGTATATGGATGAGAGGGGTTTGGAGGGATATGGCCCAGGTGCAGGTCAGTGGGACTAGGCAGAAAAACTGGTACAGCACAGCCAAGAAGGGCCACAAGACCTGTTTCTGTGTTGTAATGATTTATGGTTCTATGTAATACCATGCACTCTTATCTTGTTAAGCAGTCTCATTTGTGGCACCTTGTCAAAGGCTTTCTAAAAATCCAAGTACACAACATCCATCAATTCTCATTTGACTATTCTGTTAGTTATTTCCTCAAAGAATTCTAATAGATTTGTCAGGCAAGATTTTCCCTTAAGGAAACCATACTGACTTCGGCCTACTTTACCATGTGCATTCAAGTATTCTGAGAACACATCCTTAACAATTGACTCCAGCATCTTTTTCACCACTGAGATCAGGCTATCTGATCTTCAGCCTTTCTTCTTTTTTTCTTGAAGCGTGAAGAGTCATTTGCAATTTTCCAGTCCTGCAGAACCATTCTAGAATCAAATGATTCTTGAAAGATCCTTATTAATGTCTCCACAATCTCTTCAGATACTCTTTCAGAAACCTAGGGTATAGTCCATCTAGTCCAGGTGACTTGTGTATACCTTCAGACCTTTCAGCTTCCCAAGAACCTTTTCTCTCATAATAGCAACTGCACCCACTTCTCCCCCTGGCACTCTCAAACATCTGGCACACTGCTAGTGTCTTCTAAAGTGAAGACTGATGCAAATAAAATTATTCAGTTGGTGCAGTATTTGCTTGTCCCCATTACTACCTCTGTAGCATGATTTTCCAGTGGTGCAATGTCTGCTCTCACCTCTCTTCTTTTAGTATCCTCTTTGATATTATGTTCTAGCTTACCTTCATTTTTCAACTACCCCCCTCATCTCTTAGCTTTTTAGTTGCCTTCTGTTGGTTTTTAAAAGTTTCTCAGCCTTCTAACTTCTCACTAATTTTTGCTGTATAATATGCCCTCTCTTTTGCTTTTATGTTGGCTTTGACTTCCCTTGCCAACCACAGTTCCCTCATCCTGCCTTCTTCTTTGGGATGTATCTGTCCTGCCAGCATTGTTCACAGAAATTCTGGCCATCAGTGCTCTGCTGTCATTCTTGCTAGTGTGCCCTTTCAGTCAGCTTTGCCCAGATCCTCTCTCATGCCTTTGTAATTCCCTTTACTCCTTTATAATACAGATACATCTGACTTTGTTTCTCCTTCTCAAATTGAAGAGTGAACTCTATCATAGTATGATCACTACTCCCCAAAGGTTCATCTTAAGTTCCCTAATCCAATCTAGATCATTACACAACACACAATTCAGAATAGCTGATCCCCAAGTGGGCTCAACCACAAGCTGCTCTGAAAAAACATCTTGTAGGCATTCTAAAAAATCTCTCCCTTGGGATCCAGCACCAACCTAATTTTCCTAATCTACCTGTATTTTGAAATCTCTCATGACTATCAAAATGTTGCCCTTTTAACATGCCTTTTTTATCTTCCATTGTAATTTGTATCCCACATCCTGGCTACTCTTTGGAGACCTGTATATAACTCTCATCAGAGTCTTTTTACCCTTACAGTTTCTTATCTCTACCCAGTTCTGCATCTTCCTATGTCACCTCTTTCTAATGATTTGATTTAATTTTTTACCTACAGAGCCACACCACTACCTTTATCTACCTACCTGTCCTTTTGATACAATGTGTATCCTTGGATGTTAAGCTCCCAACTACAATCTTCTCTCAGCCATGACTCAGTGATGTCCACGTCACATCTGCTCATCTCTAACTGCGCTACAAGATCATCTACTTTATTCTGCATATTGCATGCATTCAAAATTAAAACCTTCAGTCCTGTATCCAACACCCTTTTCGACCCTTCTTCTACTCTGCAACTCAAGTCAAGTCAAGTCACTTTTATTGTCATTTCGACTATAACTGCTGGTACAGTACATAGTAAAAATGAGACAACATTTTTCAGGACCATGGTGTAACATGACACAGTACAAAAACTAGACTTAACTACGTAAAAAAAAAAACAACACAGAGAAATCTACACTAGACTACAGACCTACACTCATCCTACTGACTGCAATTTTGCCCTATTATCTGCCTACCTTTCCTGGCAATTCCCTACACACTGCCTCTGCTTGTAAACCACAGCCATGTCCCCAGCCCCATCACACTGTCCCCACCCACCGCCTGCCAAATTAATTTAAACCCACCCAATAGCTCCAGCAAACCTCGGGTTCAGGTGCAGCCTATCCCTTTTGTGTAGGTCATACCTTCCCCAGAAGAGATCCTAATGATCCAGAAATCTAAAACCCTGCCCCTGCACCAGTTTTTCAGCTACGCATTCATCTGCCAAAGCATTCTATTCCTACTTTCACTGGTGTGTGGTACAGGTTGCAATCCAGAGATTGCTACCCTAGATGTTCTGCTTTTCAGCTTTCTATCTGGACCCCTAAATTTTCTTTTCAGGACTGCCTAGGTTTTCCTACCTATATCATTGATGTCAATATGTAACAAGACTGTTTACCGTTACCTGGAAAACTTCATGGACCCGATCCGAGACATTTCTGACCTTGGCACCTACCATCCAGGTGTCTCTATTGTGTCCACAGAATCTCATGTCTGCTTGTCTAACTATAGACTTGTCTATCAGCACTGCAGTCCTCTTCTCGCCCCATCTTCTGAACACAATGCCAAACTCAGTTTCAGGAACCTGGTCAGTACAGCTCAGCCCCTGCTAGTTGTCCCCTTTAACGTTATCCAAGACAGTATACTTATTATTTTGGGGAATGGCCACAGGAGTACTCTGCACTGGCTGCCGTTTCCCTTCTCTCTCTTGACAGTCACCCATTGTCCTGCCTCCTGCAACGTAGGAGTGAATACCTCCTTGTAGCTCCTCAGTTTTTTGTATGAGCTGAAGGTCATTAAGCTCCAGATCCTTAACACATTCTCTGAGGAGCTGCAGCTCAATATGCCTGGTGCAGATGTGGTTATCCAGGAGGCTGGAGGTCTCCCAGAACTCCCACATCTCACACAAAACCCAACACAGCTCCTGGAGTCATTCTCACTGCACTATGAACTACACAGACAAAGAATGAAGAAGAAAAACCTATCAAATACTTATTACATCCAAGCCTGATGAGACAAAACCTCTCCACTCACACAATGGCTGCTCTGCTCGTCCCTGCCTTATTTTTATTTGTCTTTGCTAACGTGAGAGGTTTCCTGATTCACTGTGATTGCGCCAACAAAATCTTGCAAAAACTCCTTTATTCAAATCTTTTGCTTGCTGACCTGCATTTGGCCTCCTGTGTTAATTTGACAGTGACTGTGCTGTGAGATTTAGTACAAATCAGCATCAAGATAGGCACAACATTGCAGGCTGAATGGCCTGCATAGTGCTGTTCTAGTTCTATGTTTAATTTTGACACCATCCAGCAGTTTGCTGGGTCACAAGTGCTGTTATGAGTTGGTCATATTGCATCTGGATTTACATAGAGGATTGGCAGCTAAGAATTCCTGATTTCCTTACCTGAAGCTCTTTAATGAAGCTATGGGTTCATTACAATCATTCTCATTATTACTGATCCTACGTTTCCAAAGTTCAAAGTTAATTTATTGTTAAAATAGATATGTATATGTTTCAATATACTGCATGAGAATCATTTTCTTGCAGACATTCATAGTAGAGAACTGAGAAACACAAGAGAATCAATTAAAAACTACACACGAACAGAAACTGACAAAAAAACAATGTGCAAAAGAAGACAAAACTGTACAAATACAAAATAATAATAATAAATAAGTAAACAAATATATGAGTTGTAGAGTCCTTAAAAGTGAATCCTTAGGTTGTGGAATCAGTTCATTATTGAGGTGAGTGATGTTACTCACACTGGTTCAGGACCCTGATGATTGAAGGGTAATAACTATACCTAAACCTGCTGGTGTATATTTTCAACTAATTGCTCTGGTGGAATTAAATCTAATTAGTAGTCCAGTCCTCTCATTTCTAACCACTAAATTCTATCAAAGGTATTATTTTAACAGCTTAGTTCATTTTGATAATGTGTCAAGGATATTAATGTGTCACCAAGTCAGTTTAATTCCCTCGCTGCACTTGTTTCCAATGTCAATGGCTGCAGTCCACCTCAAAGACCTCAGAGTCTGCGATTTGTGTGATTTCCTTTTTTTCTTGGAGAAATAAGCACTTTGCATATTGCAGATCATTTATTCTATTTAGAGATTCAACACAGTTAACGGGTCCTTCCAGCCCAATGAGCCTGCACCACCCAATTACACCATGTGACCTATTAAGGAAACCAGAGCACTTAGAGGAAACGCATGCAAACATGGGAGAATGTACAAACTCTTTACAGACAATGGTGAGAATTGAACCCGGGTCGCTGATTGCTGGTGCTGTAAAGCACTTTCACTAACTGCTACGCTCCCATGCCATCCTTTATGTTTGTTTCATTGAGATTTGTATGTAGATTTAGAATTAGATCTAAGATTTAGATTTAGATCCCATGATTTGAACTAATTTATCTAGAGATAAGCAGTGTAACAGGCCCTTTTGGCCTAACCACCCCAGGCTGTCCAAATACACCTGTACATTTTTGGAATGTGGGAGGAAACCTGTGTTGTCACAGGGAGAATGTACTAACTCCCTACAGACAGTGGAAGAAATTAAAGTCATAGATTCATAAAGCTTTACAGCACAGAGACAGGCCCTTCAGTCCATCTAGTCCATGCATAACTGAACCCAGGTTGCCGGTGCCATAATCGCATTACGGTGTGAGCTGTGTCTGGAAAACTTACCAAGTTTGCATTTGACTTTGAAGCTGCTTGTAGGGTTTAATTTAAGCCAAAATTTGCACTTGTCTATCCACAAATATCTGTCATCACCTTTCCTTTTATTTTAAGAACAACAGAATATATCAACATAGAACACTTGTGAGGGGACTTGTCTACTATGGGAGGGATTTCAGGTACAATTAATCTTCATCATAAACATTAATAGTCCGTAACACTTTGTGCAAATTTCATTACCTGCTCAACCATGAAGCATTAAGCCATTCAATTGTTATTTTTCCTGGAAGACAAAAGCTGCATTGGCTGTAGCTGATCCAGTGCAAGTCAAGCAGTTTTGCCTTTGTCTCGTGACCCAGCACGAGATGAGGAACTGCTACCTACTGGTTCTAGCAGAAACGTTGCATTAGGACACCATACCAATCTTCAGGC
Organism: Hypanus sabinus; assembly: GCF_030144855.1. Lineage (NCBI taxonomy): Eukaryota > Metazoa > Chordata > Chondrichthyes > Myliobatiformes > Dasyatidae > Hypanus > Hypanus sabinus. The sequence continues at coordinate 73,534,856 of NC_082715.1, read as the reverse complement.
CATGCCACTCAGGGACTTGTGCTAATATTATTTTTTGTGACTGTACCTGCTATTGTAACTATATGTGCTGTGTTTTGCACCTTGGCTTCGGAGTTCTGTTTTGTTTAAATATGTATGGTTGAATGACAATTAAACTTGAACTTGAACTTTGTTCACATTTCAGACTCTGATTGACTGGACCTTCTGAATATATTTCAATCCCAATGAAAGGCTTGAACCTTGGATTCCACTTCCAGCTCCATTGATGCTGCCTGACCTGCTGAGTATTTTCTTATGCTTGTTTTTTTCAGCATTCGAATTCTGATTTCATGAAGCTATTGCATTTTGCTTTATATGAACATTTAAAAGTACCGTAAGCACAATGGCATCCAAATTCTGAAATTGAAATGGATGTAGATAGACGAGAATATTAAGGTAAGAGTTCAGAGGAAAAAAACTCTTGAAAACCATTCCTCTGTTCTCTGTTGCACTATTTAATTTGTAAATTATTGTTTTTGCACTGTAGTTGCATGATCACTTGAGTCAGGTATGATGTTCACCTGAGGGGTTATTCCCTGAATTGAGAATGCCAGTGCTTGACTTTGTTTAAGGTGGGGAGACTAATGCATGGGCAGCCACCGTACAGTTCTTGATAGATCAGGTGCAAGGTCGAGTGTTATGAAATGCAAGATGACTGGGGACCCCTCACCTTGTACTGAACTGTTGCTGCAAACCAATAGATCTGACATCATACAACTTTGTGATAATAAAATGACTCTGATTAAGCAAGATAGGGCTTTTCTCTCTGGAGCAAAGAGGAATGAGAGTTGAATTTTATAGAGATGTACAAGATGGTAAAGGGCATAGATTAAGTGGATAATCAGAGATCTTTTCCAGGACAGAAATGTCTAATATGAGGGTCAGAATTTTAAGGCAATTGGAGGAAAGTATGGGAGGGATTTCAGTAATATTTTTAATATATTGTTTGAGTAAGCTTTCTTTGTTTACAGAATTCATTATGGATTATATGTAAAAGTATATTAATGGCCTACATCAATATGTCACCACGTCATATGTGCTTGTCTCACTAAAACAAAAATTAAAAGTAAACTTCTTTTTCTGGTCTCCCATGCTTTTGCTTTTGATTTGTTTCACATATACACACACGGCTCTGTGGCTAGGCATAGCTCAAATACCATCTATAAATTTGCTAATGATACAACCATTGTTGGTAGAATCTCAGATGGAGATGAAAGGGCGTACAGGTGCGAGATATGCCAACTAGTGTAGGGGTGTTGTATCAACAACCTGGCACTCAACCTCAGTAAGATGAAAGAACTGATTGTGGACTTCAGGAAGGGTAAGACGAAGGAACACGCACCAATCCTCATAGAGGGATCAGAAGAGGAGAGAGTGAGCAGCTTCAGGTTGCTGAGTATCAAGATCTCTGAGGATCTAACTTGGCCCCAATATATCAATGTATTTATAAAGAAGGCTAGACAGTGGCTATATTTTATTAGGAGTTTGAAGAAATTTGGCATGTCAACAAATACACTCAAAAACTTCTATAGTTGTACTGTGAAGAGCATTCTGACAGGCTGCATCACTGTCTGGTATGGAGGGGTTACTGCACAGGACCCAAAGAAGCTGCAGAGGGTTGTAAATCTAGTCAATTCCATCTTGGGTACTAGCCAAGTTGCAGCTTCTTCAATGTCTTGAGCAAGAACACTGCTATTTAGGCCAAATTGTGATGGTACTGTGAAGCAGATGATAGAGCGGCTGCCTTAGAGCACCAGGGACCAAGGCTCAATCCCAACCTCAGGATCCGTCAGTGTGGAATTTGCACATTTTCTCCCCCCACCCCAAGCAGAAGATACAAAAACCTGAGAGCACTTAACCACCAGTCTCAAGAACAGCTCCTGGCTCTCTCTGCTGATTGGTCCCTCGTTGCACCTTATTGTCTCCCTGCACTGCATTTCCTTTATTCTGTACTCCGTTATTGTCTTACCACAATACATTGTTGTAATGTGTTGATTTGTATGAACTGCATTCATGACAGTGATAAACCTATTCGAATTCCCTTCAAAGGAGATTGGTGCCTCAAACTGGACTTCAAGTTTAAAGAAATGTAACAGAATCCCATGTACCACTCCTGGAGAGCTCAGTAGATATAGGTATAATATTGCAAGACTTGGTAAAGAATATAGGTCGTAGGTGGTGGGTGGTGGGTAGGGAGAAACTATGACATTCTTGTACAACCCTAATGACACACTCTTAATGTTTTAGGAACAGCTTCTTCCCGTCCACCATCAGATTTCTATGGAATTTACAGAATTTTGATAGTAGTGAATCTGCGGAATTCATTGCCACACGTAGCTGTGGAGGTCAAGTCATTGGGTATATTTAAGACAAAGGTTGATAGGTTCTTGATAAGTCAAGGCATCAACGTTATCGAAAGAAGTCAGGAGAATGGAGTTGAGAGGAATATGTTACGAATGTGCCACAACTCTGAGGGGCCGAAGGGTACAAAGTCGCCACCTCCTTTTTGAGAATCGCAAGATCGCTATTAATTCGGGTCTGGGACCCAGGAAATGAGAGAGAATCCACAAGGTTTAGAATGTGTCCTGGCCTCAGCAAAACAAAACCATTGATAACGGCTATTGTCTCTTGGAGACAGAATTGTGTATTGAGTACTGTACTATTCATTGAAGCCCCTCAGGGGATGACCAGAGTGGGCTGGTTGAGGGATTGCATCATCCCAACCTGATTGACATCTGAGACCCAGTGAGTAAGGATAAAAGAAGGTCTGGGGAACAACCCCTTTAGACGCACCAGGAGAAACGCTAGAAATCCCGTGACAAGCGTTTAATAGCGACAGCCGGTGGGGGCTCGTGTGCGTCCTTCCCTTGCCTGGGATTGGCGGGCTCGCCATGGAAGAATGGCTTAGCTAAAGGAGAGGCCACAAGTGACCGGCCACACCAATGAGACTCTGACGGATCGAAATCATAAAAGGAAAGCCGGCAAGTTTCTCAAAATCTCTCTCTCTCTCCAATCATTGTAAACCCAGCGGTCCCCAAAGGCTGCAGCCTGCATGAACTGAGTGACTGTTATATTTCCATCAGACAATACATTATCCCCTAGACAACAATAGAGCTTATTTCTTATTGATTATTATTATACCCGCACTTTTAGATTTGGTATTGACGACGTATATTACCTGTATATTTGCATTGACATTACTTTTGTGTATTTTTACTAATAAATACTGTTAAAAATAGTACCATCAGACTTCAACAAAACTCTCTATCTTTGCTGGTAAGTGACCCAGTTACGGGGTTCGTAACAAATAATAAATCAGCTTTGATAGAATGGCAGAGCGGACTCGACAGGCCAAGTGGCCTAATTCTGCTCCAATGTCTTATGGTCTTAAGATCTTATTCTCCCTGTGATGGTGTGTGTTTCCTCGGGGTGCTCTGATTTCCTCTCACATTCCAAAGGTTAGGGTTAGTAAGTTGTGGGCATGCTATGTTGGTGCTGGAAGCATGGTGACACTTCTGTGCCTACCCATGTCAGACATTGAGGCCAAACAACATGTTTTACCATATGTTTCGATGTCATCATCATCATCAGGTGTCGTGCCCAGTTTGAGCTTTGACTGCCATGGCCCACACACTCCTGTTTCAGGTCAAGTGGATTCATTCACTGGTATTCATTTCCAGTTCTCTGGCTGCTGTCTCCATCATCATTTGTCTTTGCCTTCCACTTGATTTCTTCCCTTCACTTTCCCATAATTACCGTGCATTCCAATTCCTCTTTCCTAATCACATGTCCAATGAGGTTACGTTGCCCTTTCATGATCTCATACATAATTTCTCTTCTTGTGCTTGCTCTGTTCATGACATCCTCATTAGATATTTGTTTCGTCCATGATATTCTTTTCATCCTCCTCAGAAACCACATCTCTGCTGCTTCAATTCATTTCCTCATGTTACTAGATATTGTCCAACATTCTGAGCCATATAATATAACTGGATAAACGTAACATTTCAGTACTCTGAGGCGGGTTGTGTTGGTCAGTACACTCTTCATTCTCGTAAAGGTATCTTTTGCCATCCCTATTCTTCTTTTGATGTCCATGTGGCACCTGCCATCTGATGTCACTCAGCTTCCTAAGTAGCAAAAGTTCTGTACTTGATTTATGTTTTCACCATTTATTCTCAGTCTGCAGATAGGATTCTCCTTCTTTTTTGATATCACCATACATTCTGTCTTTTTGCAATTGATAGACCCATTTTTTCACTTTCTTCAACAACTATATCAATTGAGTTTTGTAGTTCTTCCTCCGTACTCGCAATTAACACAGTGTCATCCGCAGATCTGAAATTATTGATGTTTTCACCGCCAACTTTGATTCCCAAGATGTATCTTATTTTTTGTAATATTGTTTCACTGTACACATTGAACAAATCAGGGGAGAAAACACACTCTTGTCTAACGCCTCTCTTGATTTTCGTAAACTGACTCACTTCTACATCTATTCTTACAGCGGCAGTTTGGTCCCATTACAGATTTCTGATTAGGCAGAGGTCTTTCAAAACCAGATCCAGAGTGTCCTGTAATATTTCAAATAACTTATTGTGCTTCACTTTATCAAATGCTTTTGTGTAGTTGATAAAACAAACAATCTTTTTGCACTTGAATAGCTCGTTCTGATAGTATCCTTAACATCAATATTGCATTTCATGTACCTTTGCCTTTTACAAAACCACATTGTTCTTTACCTATTTCAGCTTGTATCTTACTTTTAGCTCTTGTCATCAAAATTCTTAGAAGTATCTTGGTGATATGACTCATTGAACTTATGGTCCTATGTAATTCACATTCTATTGCTCCAGGTTTCTAAGGAAGAGTGATAAATACTGGTTTCAATATACCTATGACAAATAAAGCTTTAAGTTTCTCACCCCACATTGAGGTTCAGACAGTGAAGCGGAGGACAAATATGCCCACCCTGCATATTTCTTTAATGCATTTCTACCGTCTTGGACGTTGCTGGCAGTCAGAGTAATTACATTTGAGATGACACAGATGATTAGGCACTGGCCTGAAACTGTAACAAATTCCTTACTGAACATAATTTCTTATTTATTTTAGCCAACTGTGATCTTTCATTTGCTGAGTCATTGTTCTCATGTTACTGATTGAATTTGTACATCAGTTCTTTATTGTACAGTGTGTCAAATATAGATAGAGGTACCTATGTTTATTTATAATGCTGCTAATCTGTTTGCTGTTACATTTCAGTTATAATATCATGATTCTCTGAGGTTTCTTTATGCGGCAACTTGGAGTCCTTGTGGTTTCATAGTACCCTAGCTGAAAATATAATCAATGTCAGTATAACCACCAGGTTTCTATCAGTTACTTATATTGCCAGTTGTGCCCTTGGTATTATGTTTCATATCTGTTCTTTAAAACTTGGGGAAAAAGATCTAATTTACAAGAATGTTCACAGGAATAATTCTGAAACAGAGATAGTTTATGGTTATAGTTTACTTGCCAAAGCAGCAGAAAAAGTACATTTCTTCTTCTTCGGTTGTCCATTGGAACCCGATGACAACGTCCACTCCTTTAACGGTGAGATCTTTGATGTCTATACAGTCCTATCCTGGACCCACAAGTTCTATTGCAGGTGGGACATGTATAAGGTAGTGATGGCAACTACAGCTGCATTTCTCCTGGGTCTCTTCTGCTGTCTTCTGGTTGTTCTTTCCATCTCCAGAATACGAACCCCATCCCTACACAGCTGTCGCCAAGTGTTAATCAGCAGCAACATCCTCCAGGTCCTCGGGTCTGATCTTGCACTTCCTTAAAGCATTCTTCATCTGATCCTTATAGTGCTTCTTCAGCCCTCCAGCTGAGCATCAACCATGATGCAGCTGGCCATATAACACGCCGTGGGATAGCCGACATGGGGGCATCCTTATCACGTGCCCCAGCCACTGCAGCTGAAGCTGGGTGATCATGGCCTCAATACTTCTGCAGTTGGTCTTTACAAGTATTTCAGTGTGAGGCACCTGCTCACGCCAGGTAATTCCCAGGATGTGCTGAAGACCGCTTATGTGGAAGCGCTCCAAGGACTTGATGTGACGGCTGTAGGTTACCCAAGCTTTACAGCTATAAAGGAGGGTGGTGACACAGACTGCTTGGTATACGGTGACCTTTGTGGAGGGACGAAGGCTCCTGTTCTGAAAGACACTATGCTGAAGTCTCCCAAAGGTAGCTGATGCCTGTTTAATGCGGCTCTGGATGTCATTGTCAATGGTGCTATCCTCAGAGAGAATGCTCCTAGATATTTGAAAGATGGCACTACTGACAGCTTTTCATCACCCACAGTGAAGGCAGGTAGGGTGGGTGGGACACTGGCACTCCATTGGCAAACCACTTCTGTCTTGGTGGTATTGACGGTCAGCTCCATCCTGCTGTACGCTCTCACCGCCACAGCAAGGACAGTCTGAAGATCCTCTGGAGTATGGGCCACAAGAGCACAGTCATCTGCATACTGCAACTCCAGGACCCGCTCTCTACGGAGTTTGGTGGCTGCGTGGAGCCTCCTGATGTTAAAGAGGTTGCCATCTAATCTGATGTCCACTGCCACACCGCTGCTGTCCTCAATCTAATTGTGGAGAAGCTTGGTAACACACAAAAGGAAAATGTTAAAGAGCACTGGGGCTAGCACATACCCCTGCCTCACCCCTGTGCATACAAGGAAGGGCTCGGACTCTTGTCTTCCTATGGTCACCTGAGCAGTCATCCCATCGTCTAAATGGCAGAGGATGTTAACAAATTTATTGTGACAGCCAAACCTGAGGAGGACATCCTGTCAGAACTCTCTTTGCACAGAGTCGAATGCTTTGGAGAGGTCGACAAAGGCCATAAACAGGTCTTGTTGTTGCTTCTGGCACTTTTCCAGAAGTTGCTGGGCTGTGAAGATCATGTCAATTGTGCTCCTGTTCTTCCTAAATCCACACTGTGAGAAGTTTGTCAAAGCTTCAGATGTCATGGCAAATCTCTGCAAACTCCTAAGGAAGTAGAGGCGGTACTGTGCTTTAGTCATAATTGCACTTAAGAGCTGGGCTCAGGATGGGTCCTTTAAAATGATAATACCAAGGAACTTAAAGTTGCTGATACTCTCCACCTCTGATCCCAGATGAGGGCTGGTGCATGGACTTCTAGTTTCCTCCTACTGAAGTCAATAATCAGCTTGCTGACATTGAATAAAAGGTTACTGTTGTGGCACCACTCAGCCAGATTTTCAATCTCCCTTCTATATGCTGATTTGTCACTGCCTTTGATTCGGTCAACAACAGTTATGTAGTCAGCTAATTTATATATGGCATTGGAATTGTGCTTAGCCACACAGTCATAAGTGTAAAGCAAGTAGAGCAGGGAGCTAAGCACACTTTCTTTGGAGGTTGATGGAGGAGATGTTTTTGCTATCTGAACTGACTGGGGTCTGTAAGTGAGGAAATCGAGGATCCAATTGCACAGGGAGGTTTTGAAGCCACCGTCTTGAAGCTTACTGATTAGTTTTAAGTAAGCATGGTCTCCTTCAGGGGAAATCTTGCTTGACAAATCTGTTGGAATTCTTTGAGGAAGTAACAGGCAATATAGACGAAGGAGAGTCAGTGCATGTGGTTTACTTGGATTTTCAGAAGGCCTTTGGCAAGATGCTGCACATGAAGCTGCTTAACAGATAAGAGCCCGTGGTATTACAGGAAACATACTAGCATGGCTGATTGGCCGAAGGTAAAGAGTAGGAATAAAGCGGGCTTTTTCTGACTGGCTACTTGTGAATAGTGGTGTTACACAGGGACCGGCGTCAGCACTGCTTCTTTTCATGCTGCATATCAATGATTTGAGTAATGGAATTGATGACTTTGTGGCCAAGTTTACAGACGATACAGAGCTAGATGGAGGGGCAGCAGGTAGTCTTGAAGAAGCAGGGAGTCTGCAGAAGAACTTGGACGGATTGGGAGAAGGGGCAAAGATGCGGCAAATGGAATATAGAGTATGGTCATGCACTTTGGTAGAAGGGATTAAGACATACTGTGCCCATAAGAAGTATTCACTGTTTTCACCTTGACACAAAGGAGTTGATCAGTGTCAAAAAAGTCAAATTATCTCCACTGTGATACAATGATGGAAAACAATAAAACATAAAAACTTCCAAGAGTGGTGAATATTTTTTATAGGCAGTGTAGACTATTTCCTAAGTGAGATGAAAATTTAAAAAATCAGAGGTATGTAGGGACTTGGGAGTCTTTGTGTAGGATTCCCTAAAGGTTACCTCATAGGTTGAGTCGGTGATAAGGAAGGCAAATGCAATGTTAGCATTCATTTCAAGAAGACTAGGAGATAACAGCAAGGGTGTGATGCTGAGGCTTTATAAGGCTTTGATCAGACCATCCTAGGATTATTGTGAGCAGTTGTGGGCACTAATCTAAGAAAGGATGTGCTGACACTGGAGAAGGTTCACAAGAATGATTCCTGGAATGGAAGGCTTATCATATGAGGAGCGATTGATTGTTCTGTACCTTTACTTGCTGGAATTTAGAAGAATGAGGGGGGATCTCATTAAAACCTGTCGAATGTTGAAAGACCTAGAAAGAGTGGGTGTGGATGATTCCTATGGTGGGAGAGTCCAGGACCAGAGGGCGCAGCCTCAGAATAAAGGGACATCCATTTAGAACAGAGGTGAGAAGGGATTTCTTGAGCCAGACGGTGGTGAATCTGTGAAATTCATTGTCATGAACAGTTGTAGAGGCAAAGTAATTGAGAATATTTAAAGCGGAGGCTGATAGGTTGTTGTTAGTCAGGATGCCAAAGGTTACAGGGAGAAGCCAAGAGAATGGGGTTGAGAGGGATAATAAATCAGCCATGATGGAATGATGGAACTGAGTGGCCTAATTTTGCTCCCATGTCTTATGTCCTAAGGTCTTATTATAATGAATAGCATCAAAAGCATTGAAGATTGATGAAGAAATTTACTGAATGAGGAGCGAGGAAGCTAATTCTGTTGTTCAGAGCAATGAACACATATGGACTTGTGAATTTAATAATACTCTGTGGCTTAATCATACACACAGAGACCACTTTTTAGGTATATTTGTACACCTGCTCACTAATGCAAATATCTAATCAGCCAATCATGTGCCAGCAACTCAGAGCATAAATGCATTCAGACATGATCAAGAGGTCCATTTGTTGTTCAAACCAGACATCAGAATGTGGGAAGAAATTGTGATCTAAGTGACTTTTAACGTGGAATGATTATTGGTGCCAAATGGGGTGGTTTGAGGATCTCAGAAACTGTTGATCTCCTAGGATTTTCACACACAACAGTCTCTAGAGCCTACAGAGAATGTGGCTAAAAACAAAAGAAAAACATCTAATGAGTGGCTCATCTGTGAGAAAAAAATTCTGGTTCAAACTGACAGGAAAATGACAGTAACCCAAATAACCATGTGTTACAACAGTGGTGTGCAGAAGAGCATCACTGAATGCACAAAATGTTGAACCTTGAAGTGGATGGCTACAGCAGCAGAAGACCACGAACATACACTCAGTGGCCACTGAGCCTATATAGGGTTATAAATGGGTGTTCTGAACCCAGGGAGGGCCTGTATTACATTCTATTTTAGATGCATTACAAATACAAACACACCTTTATGATCACTTCTGGAACAAGGTGAAATCCTGTGAGCAGAGAAATAGGATCAAATTACAGCATGATTATTTTGGCAAGGAGTGAACATATTGCTTTTAACATTGTCTTCTCCCTTGGGATCACCTTGTTAACTGTGCAACACCAGCAAACAATTCAGCTCTTGTGTGCGTTAAGAGCTGAAGGAAACTAGTTCAAAGAGAGCGTCCTCATATCAACCATTACTGTCTGATTTGGTACAGCATCCTCTCTTGAGGATCTCTGTTGTGTCCCAGCTGTCTTTGTAATATGCAAAGCCAGTATGCAGCCAGGGCAGTACAATATGGAGAGCAAACTCCCCCTCTCCATGCATCTGATGAATCCAAAGGAATGGCAGAGACCGATATAGATTGGCAACTGCAGCATTGCAGGAGTTGTCAGACAGTGTTGACTTCAACATAGGACTGTCTTAGGGACTCCAGCTCCTGATTTTTCCACAGGTTTTACTTTGGAAGCCTTTCCCATGAGCGGGTGTAGCAACAAGGCAGTGGTAGTTTGAGATCAGATTTTTCCTTCACCTGGATGAGCTGCCAACCACAGCTGACCAGCCCCATTTGTTTGAAATAACTGGTTTTAAGGCACTGGAACCTGCCTTTGCCTCTTCTGTCAGTAGAAATGGTTCCACCAGGCTTATTAACTAAGCTATACTTGAAGACCAAGAGTTGGACTTGGTTTTCAGAGGCTATTTGAGACACACACCATTGGAACCATTTAATAGTAGTGGGAGTTTATCCCCTCTGCAACCCCCAGCTGTAACAACCTTAAGGAACCAGCAATCTCTCACTATATATGAATGTTACAGCAAGCTATCAGATCAACAGAAAATGTCACTGGCTACAGTCTACCATCATTGCAAGACTTGTATGTGTCCAGGGCAAAGAAGCAGGTGGGAAAGTTGATTGCCGACATTACTCACCCAGCAGGCAAACTGTCTTTTCTAAAAGCTCCTTTCTAGAAAGTTCTATAGGGCTATTAAAGCTAAATATGCCGTCTTAAAAATGTCTTCCCCCAGGCTGTTAATCTGATCTGATCAACCATTTTAGTTAATCCCTACCCACCCTCCCTCTGTCTATTACCCCTTCACTGCACTGCACTGCACTGTAAACACTATAAACAACTCTTTATAATGCTGTTTACATTGTAAGTACATATGAGTATTTATGTACATTTTATTCCAGATCTGTACTTTAACCTCTAACTTTATTTTTATGTAATTCTTTATAATTGTTGAATATTGTTTTTTTTTGTTGCATGTTTGATGGCTTTGGGCCTGTACTCACTGGAATTTAGGAGAAAGATAGGAGATGGCACCAAAACCTATGAAATATTGAAAGGCCTAGATAGTGTGTATGTAGAGAGAGTGCTTCCTCTAGTAGGGGAGTCCAGGACCATAGCCTGTCTAGGACAGGGTCAGTTAGAAGAAATTCACTTTAGAACAAAGTTTATGAGGAATTTCTTTATCCAGAGGAGGCTGAATCTGTGGAGGCCAAGTCATTGGGTATACTTGAAGTGGAGGTTGATGCATTCTTGATTAGTAAGGACATCAAGGGTTACAGGGAGAAGGCAAACAAATAGGTTTGAGAGGGATAATAATCAACCAAAATGGAATGGCAGAGAAGACTTGATGGACCAAATGGCCAAATTCTACTTCTATATCTTAAAACTTTATGGTCTTTTGTTGCATCCTGACCAATGCACCACAGTAAAATCATAACACATGTAAATCTATATGGTGAATAAAGTTGATCCTTGATCCTAGATCTCACTGTTGATTGAAGACCTATTCCACAGTGAATTTTCTTAGGCTGTGTCAGTTGCTCGACATATATTTTGGCTAATTGGTGTATAATCATTATCTTACACTGTGCTCAATGAATACATCTCACCTGGCAACAAATGTACATGGGTGAGTGCACCTGCATGTACTGGGAATAAAGACGCTGGTTAGTCACTTTATCCATGCCTCTCTTAATTTTATATACTTCTATCAGTTCATCCCTCAGCTTCAGATACTCCAGAGAAAATAGTCCAAGTTTGTGCAACCTTATAGCTAATACCCTCCAATCTGGGCAACACTTTTTTCACTGCTTCATTACAGTGCAAGGCACTTCGGCCCACAATGGTGTGCTGAAACAATTAAATTAGTAATCATATGGCTAACTAAATTAATCTCTTCTGCCTACACAATGCCCATATCCTTCCATTTTCCTCTTATTCATGTGCCTTTCTAAAATCTCTAATGTTTCTGCTCTGATCACCACCCGAAGCAATGCATTCCAGGCACCCACCACTCTCTGTGTGAAAACAAATTGCCCCTATTAATTCCTTTGAAATTACCCCCTGTCACCTTAGATGCTGGTATTAGTTGTCTGGTTTAGACATTTTAACCCTTGGAAAAAGATATTTTCTGTCTACTCCAACAATGTCTCTCATAATCTTATGAACCTCTTTCAGAGTTTCATCTGCTCAGCCTATACCACTCCAGAGAAAACAACTCAAATTTGTTCTACCTCCCATTTCAGCACTGTTCTCTAACTCAGTCAACATCCTGGTAAACCTCATCTGCACCCTCTCCTAAGCCTCACCATCCTTCCTATAACAGGGTGACCAGAACTGTATGCAATACTCCAGATTCTTTGATGGCTTAAACACTATTTTAGTATTTTTGCTCTTTTTTGTACTACTTATTTATCTTTTCTTCATACTTATAAAGAAATGAAAGGGGATACAGAGCCACACACACACACAAAACGTTGGAACTCAGCAGGTCATGCAGCACCTGAAATCAAAAAACAATCAACATTTCAGACTGAAACCCTTCATCAAGACTGAAAAGGAAGGGGGAAGATGTCAGAATAAGAAGGGGAGGGGGAGGGAAAGGAGCACAAGCTAAAAGGTGATAGGTGAAGCTAGGTGGGTGTTGCAAGTAAGAAGCTGGGAGTTCATAGTGGAATAGATAAAGGGCTGAAGAAGAAGAAATCTGATAGGAGAGGAGAATGGACCAGGTGAGAAAAGGAAAGAGGAGGGGCACCAGGGGGAAGTGATAGGCAGGTGAGGAGACGAGGTAAGAGGGGAGCCAGAATGGGGAAATGAAGAAGGGGGAAGGGGAGGGAGGGAAATTACCTGTGGTGAACTACATGTGCCTGTCTGGACACGCCCCCTGCTGACTGCTCCTGTGGCTCCTCCCACAGACCCCTGTATAAAGGCGATCGAGGCCTGAGCCCGGCCTCTCAGTCTCCAGGATGTAGTATGGTGGTCACTCACTGCTGGTTCCTTCTTCCAGTCATTAAAAGCCGATATCTCGCCTTTACGTCTCAGAGTGAGTTATTGATGGTGCATCATTACCAGAAGTACACAGCACTGTAAATAAAAAAGATTGACCATTTATCAACTGTAATTCACAAGACCTTACTTAACAAGCGGGTGGCACAGTAGCGCAAAGCTTTACACTATCAGCTGGAAGATTGAGGTTCGATTCCCATCACTGCCTGGAAGGCTTTTGTACATTATCCCTGTGATGACATGGGTTTCCTCCAGTTCCAAGGATGTACAGTTAGGGTTAATAAGTTGCAGGTATGCTAAGTTGGCACCAGAGTGTGTGGTGTTACTTGTAGGCTGCCCCCAACACAACCTCAAGTGTGTTGGTTGTTGACTGAAACATATGTTTCAATGTTTCAAAGTACATGTGACAAATAAAGCTAATCTCTCTAATCACTTAAAAATCTCTTATCATTCAATGCCTCCACTTCCTCAGATGGCTAAAGAAATTTAGAATGTCTCTGTCCACTCGACAATTTTTATCGATGCAACATGAAAAGCATCCTATCTGGATGCATAAACAGCTTTATATTTCAACATAGTATGTTCATTCAACTACCTATCTCTGTTTATGGCTTCCTGTCCATTTGTAATAACTCTGACATGACTGTCCCAAGCTCGGCTGTGAAAGGAGCAGGGTTGCGCATGGGGCTAACAACTTCATTCTGTAAAACCCCAGTGCTAAAGGAACACCAAGAGAAGCTCCAACGACTTCATCCGTGGGAGAGAAAAGATACACCAAGAACAAGGGCTACTCTTGGAGACAAAGTAAAAGGCTGGCCCAGGACAGTGAACTTCGGCGAGTTACTGTTGATGGCCTATGCCATCAGGCCTGTTCTGCAGTCGGGGTGATATGCTTAAGTAATTAACTATCCTACCTGGATGCATAATGGCTTGATTAACCAACCGTTTGCTCTCTAACATTTACAGCTCCATTCTGCGGAAAGATGCCAATTTCTGTGCTTTCTCTGACCAACTACTTCCTTGTACATTCCTCTGTTTGTAGTGAAGAACAGTTTTTTGTACTTGGACAAAATATGTTCATTTGAAAGCCTACCTTCTCTATTTCAAATTTCTGGTCCTCCATTTTGCATTTATCCCCCCCCGCTGTCAGTTTAGAATGGTTTTATTATTGTTATTCTTATGAAAATAAAGGCAATCTATTATTCAGATAACATTTTAACTTGTTACCCTTCCTTACCACTGAGTCAACCTGCAAGTTAACCTGTAGGGAATCCTGCACAAGGACTCCCAAGGCCCTTTGCACCTCGGATTTTTGAATTTTCTCCCCACTTAGAAAATAGTCCACACTGTCACTTCTCTTAAAGTGCATGACTAAACACTTCTGTGCCTGTTCTTCGAATCTGTTTAAGTCATTCTGCAGACTCCCTACCTCCTCAACATTATCTGCCCCTCCACTGAACTTCGTGTCGTTTGCAAACTTGGCCAAAAGCCATTAATTCTGTCATCCAAATCATTGACATATAATATAAAAAGAAGTGGTCCCAAATTCGACCCCTGCACAAGTCACTGGCAGCTAATCCCTGCAATCAACTCATTTTCTGTTTCACCTTGGCTATACACTCCAATGAACTCACACATGACCTTGGACGTCTATGATTTGCAAGCCTTTCTAAATTGGAGATACTAATGCGCATGGTTCAGCTGAAATCTAAGAGCAAACATTAGCAGCAACAAAAACGAGATGTTGAAGGCTCCTCAGCTCAACAGCTGTAATTAATATCTGATGAACTGAACTGCTGATCACCTTTTTCATTGAATCCTTATAACTGCTATACTTGAGGAAATTGGAACATTCTAGAATTTATTGCCAGTACTTTCCAATGAGACAAAGCAGAACAATAGTTCAGCATGGACTAGGTGGGCCAAAGGGCCTGGTTCTGTGCTGTCTTTTCTATGGCTCTATGATTCTACATGTAGCAGATGAAATAACACCTTAACTTGCACCCTTTCTAAAACATGTACATGGCAGACACAACTTTTCATATTTCAAAGATAACTTATTTATAAAATCGGTATTGGTTTATTATTGTCACATGTAGCAAAATACAGTGAAAAGCTTATCTTGCAATACTGTTCATACAGATCAGATCATTACACAGTCTTCTCCAATGATAGTCAACTTGTTATTGGAGAGGCTTGTGAGTTCCTGAGATCCCGAGAGCAAGGCCATGTAGATTTTAGCCATCTGGTGTTTAGCTCCTGGTAGGGTCACCCCTGGCGGTAAGGTCAAGGGAGAGGTTCCAGGCAAAGAACAATTCAACCTAGCTCTCAACAATTGAGTTTGCAGAAGATGATGACACATCACAATGGTAGTGAAGGCAGAGGAAGGCTGCAGCAGTGAAGGGTCTTGCACTCCATGCCACTGGACCCTGACAAGGACCATGTGGCGGCTACGCATGCAACAGCCATCCCATGTTAAACAAGATCACACACAGGCACCCACCATTAGGGATTCACCCTAACATCCCGGATTATATGTAGATCGCGGATCGGCCTCTACAGTCATGTGAAGATCCAAAGATCCCTTCCGAGATCATCAAGCTTGACTTGAGTAAATACTCTAATTACACGCTGAGAGAGCACAAAGTAAAACAATAACAAAATGCCGAATTTTATTCCATGGTTATAGAGAACATGCAGAGTAGGTAGACAATAAGCTGCAAGGTCATTGAACAGTACAGGGCCTTTGGCCCATGTTCAACATAGCCTTAACAAAATAGATTGTGAGGTCAAGAGTACATCCTTTAATATTATGCAAAGATTTAACAGTCTTATACCAACAGAGTAGAAGCTGTCCTTGAGCCTGATGGTGTGTGCTTTCAGCATCTTGCACTTTCTGATCAATGGGAGAGCAGAACAACAGATATAAGATGCTGGAGGAACTCAGCAAGTCAGGCAGCATCTATGGATGAGAATAAAATGATGACGTTTTGGGTCAAGTCACTTCATCGGGATTCAAGTCCTTCAGTTTGTCTCAGTGTGTGCACCTGGTAACAGATTGAGCACAGACACCAGCTGGTTTCTCGAAACTACAAAAACGAGTTTCCAGACCATTTTGGCAAACCCACCACTTACAAAGACCAAGTAAAGATGTCCAGAAGAAGGGTCGCAAGCTGAAAATCTGACTGTTTATTTGCCTCTGTAGATGCTGCCTGATCCCCAATCCCAGCTCAAAGCCTAACTCATGGACTTGGACCAAATATCCCCACTATTATAAGACCATAAGACTTTGGAGCAGAATTAGGCCATTCAGCCCATCGTGTTTGCCATTCCATCATGACTGACTTATTATCTGTTACGCCTGTGCCCAACTCTGAGGAGCCAAAGGGTCCAAAGTAGCCCCCTCCTTTTTGAGAATCGCAAGATGGCTATTAATTCAGGTCAGGAGACCCTGGAAATGAGAGAGAGATGTTTGGAATGTCCTGGCCCTTAGCGATACAAAGCCACGGAAAACGGCCATTGTCTCTTGGAGACAGAATTGTGTATTGAGTACTGTACTTCATGGAAGCCCTCAGGGAATGATCAGAGGGGGTTTGTTGAGGGATTGCATCATCCCGACCTGATTGACATCTGAGACCCTGTGAGTCAGGATAAAAGAGGGTCTGGGGAACAGCCCCTTTAGACGCGCCAGAAGAAACGCTAGAAATCCTGTAACAGCGTAATAGCGACAGCCGGTGGAAAGTCCACGTGTGTCCTTTTCCATTTGCCTCGGAATTGGTGGGCCTTACCACGGAAGAACGGCTTTAGCTAAAACAAAGGAGAAATCAGCCCCAACGACTCTCGAAGGATTGACATCATAAAAGGAATGGGCAAGTTTTAAACTCTCTCTCTTGACTCCAACCAAAGGCTGCAGCCTGCATGAACTTGAGTGACTTTTATATTTCCATCGGACAATACATTATCCCCTAGACAACGACAGAGCTATTTCTTATTGATTATTATTATACCTATGCTTTTAGACTTAGTATTGATGATGTATATTATCTGTATGTTTGCATTGATATTATTTTTGTGTATTTTTATCAATAAATACTGTTAAAAATAGTACCATCAGATTTCAACGGACCTCTCTATCGGGTACGTAACATATCCCTCTCAACTCCATTCTTTGATGCCCTGTCTTAACAAGAACCTATCAATTTCTGCTTTAAATATACTCAATGAGTTGGCCTCCACAGCCATCTATGACAATGAATTCTGTCAATTTATTGCCCTCTGGCTAAAGAAATACTTTGTTATCTTTGTTCTAAAGGGACGCCTGTTTACTCTGATGCTGTGCCCTCTGGTCCAAGACTCATTCACCTATAGAAAACATCTTCTCCATGTCCACTCTATCCAGAACTTTCAATATTTGATAGGTTTCAATGAGATACCCCCTTATTTTACTAAGCTCCGGTGACTACAGACCCAAAGTCATCAAATACTCCTCATAAGTAAACCCTTTCATTCCCGGAATTCTTCTCATGAACCTCCTCTGAATCCCCTCCTAAACCAGCAAGACTATTGAACAGAAATCCCTTTTATTCCCACCTCCCTTCGGACAGAAGATACAAAGACCGAAAGCATTCACCGCCACTTCAAGGTCAGCTTTCATCTTGCTGTTATAAGACTATTGAATGGTCCCTTAGTACAATAAGATAAACTCTTGACTTAACAATCTACCTCGTTGTAGTCCTGCCATTAATTGTCTGCTTACATTGCACTTACTCTCCAATTATATTCTGTTATTGCTTTTCCCTTCAACTCTCTCAATTTACTGATGGGATGAAATGATCTGTATGTAGCCCTCAGTTGATTGGGGTCAACCATGGATGTTGCAAAAGATATGCAAGCCCGGGAAATACAGTATGGAGAGCAAGCTGTTGCCCATGCCGCAGGCTCCCCCTCTCCACACAGCTGATGAATCCAAAGGGACAGCAGAGACTGAAACAGTTTGGCACCAGCAGCATCGCAGAAGATGCCAATCAGAATTGAACTCAACATAGGACTGCCTGATGGACTCTAGATCCAGATTTTTCCTTGTGGTTCACTCCTGAAGCCTTCCCCATGAGTGGGTATTGCCGTAAGGCAGCGAAGGTTTGAGGTCAGAGTTTTCCTTCTCCTAGATGGGCAGCCAACTATGGCTGATGAGATTTATCTGACCGAACCAGTATGGATGGCATGCAAAGTGAAATTTTTGTCTGTACCTTGACAAATAATAAACCCATTACCAATGCCTGTTCCCATAACATGTCATTACCATGAAGTCAACAGAAACCACCTCAGTAAATAATGGAGATGACAAGACTGTGTCCCAGGACATTGTCAGATCAGCCTACACCTGCTCCTAATCTGTATCTCGGTGCATAACACAGGTCTTGTTAGTGACAGCCAAACTCAGAGATTAATAAAAAGCAATGCAGAAGCTTTGGAGGTGGTTTTGCAGCAGGGTAGAATTGGATACAAAATGCTGGAGGAACTCAGCAGCTGCCTGACCTGCTGAGTTCCTCCAGCATTTTGTGTGATCTGCTTTGGATTTCCAGCATCTCATGTTTAGGGTAGAATCAGAATCAGATTTGTTATTACTGATATATATTGTGAAATTTTGTAGCAGCAGTACAGAGCAAGACATAAACATTACTAATGTAAGAAATGTACTGTATAAAAATAAATTTAGTGCAAAAAGAGGGGTAGTGTTTGTGGGTTCATGGTCCGTTCAGAAATCTGATGCCATAGTGGAAGAAGCATCCAACCAGCTTTTCTTTCTCCATGGCATATTCTATGTGTGCATTTATCTATTTAATTTGTACTTGAATGTTAATTGTGAGAAACAGACCAAAAAATACCAATGATAATTGATTTATATCAATTTGCAGGAAATTAATTTTCACAATCAGGTTTAAAATAATTGACATATGCCATAATATTTGTTGTTTTTCAGCAGCAGTACAGTACAATACATGAAAAATCTAAAAATTACAATGACAATATATAAAAATAAATAAATAATTCGAAAAGAGGGCAAAACAGTGAGGTAGTGTTCATGGACTGTTCGGATATCTAAAGGCAGAAGTTATGTTTGAAGAGGTTGACCAGAGCAAAATAATTTCCTAACCCTTTAACTCAGTTCCTTGATTGGTATAATAAAATTAAGCATGCAATTTGCCTACTATGTCTTTGAGGAGATTTGGTACGTCTCTCCATGATGGTGTGGGTTTCCTCCAGGTGCTCCAGTTTCTTCCTACTGTTCAAAGACATAACAGTTGATCAGTTAATTGGTTGTTGTAGATTGTTCTGTGCTTAAGCTCGTGTTAAATAGGTTGGTTGCTGGGTGGTGCAGCTCAAAGGGCCAGAATGGCCTACCTTGTGCAGTATCTCTAAATAAATAGTTAGCCCCTCCCCCACCCCTTCTACCTATTACCCCCTTCACTGCACTCCTGCCTCTAGAAGATGTCCTTGATAGTGGAGAGGTCATGATCGAGCTGGCTGGGCCTATAATCCTCTGCATTATTCAGTCCTGTGCATTGGAACTTCCAGACCAGATGGTGATGCAACCAGTCAGAATGCTCACCATGGTACAAAATTTGCCAGAGTCTTTAGTGACTTTATTCACTGGAGTGCAGGGGAAGGGGGGGGGGTGATCTTATAGAGGTGTGTAAAATCATGAGGGGCATAGATTGGGCGAATGTGCTTATTCACTTTCCCAAATCCAACCTGAAATTCTTCCTCTCCACAGACATCCTCAAAACAGAAGGAGAAACCCCAATGAATGAATGACAGAAAAAGCCCCCTCTCTGCCTCCTTCCCACGCACAAGCAATGGCAAAGAGCATCAACCCTCTCCCACCCCCACTTATTCTCACATAAAGCATCAGCATTCTTACCACTTGCCACGCAAGCAATGGCAAAGCCCCTGAGGAGAGATCACAATCTACAGTACCTCTAAAACTAACTGTTCACTCCAACATTTCCGACATCCCACAGGCTTTCTCTCTCACTAACAAGGGAGTTACAGATGTCACTCCTTCCACAGTGACAGGGGAGACAACAGTCACTAGTTCGAAGCTACAGTCAGTCTGAAATGTTGCTTTTTATTTCCAGTTCCGCGACTCAAAAATCCCTCACTCATCTGAGGGAGAGTGAGAGTGAGAGAGAGAGAGAGAGAGAGAGAGAGAGAGAGAGAGAGAGAGAGAGAGAGAGAGAGAGAGATCAGTTACCGATTACAGGAGCCTGAAGACACTTCAGGAATAGCTTTTCCCCCTCTGCCATCAAATTTCTGAGCAACCCAAGACTCTGTATTCCTTTATTTGCAATATTTATTTTGTGTGTGTTACTGCTCAATAGGCTGCTGGCGTTTAGGGCAGCAATGAAGGTCCTCCATCTCTGAAGCTGTTCAGGGATTCCTTCATCATGTCAGTAGCTTCCTCTCGGATTTCACAGCTGTCCGTAATGCATCCCAAGTGCAGATTCAGGAATACCATCACACTCCAATGTATTAGAACTCTTCTTTGCTGTTTCCACAACAGTTCTGTTTTGTCAGCCAGTCAACATTGTTAGCCCTGAGCCGAATCCCCAGACCTGGAGGACCAGTGGTCCACCTTATTCTGGCCTCGACCCTTTGACTTGTTTGACATGAGACAATGCATAAAACCCTGACTCCAGCCAACATAGCACTCTGGGTCACTGAGACACTCAAGCCTCCAAACTATGACTACTCTCTCTTCTCCCTCTCCCAATGAACAGAAGATACTAAAGCCTGAAAGCATGTAGCTCCAGACTCAAGGACAACTTCTATCCTACTGTTATCAAATTATAGAATGGTTCCATAGTACAATAAAATGGTACTATGCGATAAGGTCCCACATAGGAGATTGGTGGGTAAAATCAAAGCTCATGGCATTGGGGGGGGGAAGACATTGACATGGATAGAAAACTGGTTGGCAGATAGAAAGCAAAGGGTAGCGGTGAATGGGTGTTTCTTGGAATGGCAGGTGGTGACTAGTGGGGTGCCACAGGGCTCGGTATTGAGACCACAGCTGTTTATGATTTACGTCAACGATTTAGATGAAGGCATTGAGAATAACATCAGCAAATTTGCTGATGTTATTAAGCTGGGTGGCAGTGTGATATGTGATGAGGATGTAAGGAGAATTCAGGTTGATTTGGATAGGCTGGGTGAGTGGGCAGATACTTGGCAGATGACATCTAATGTGAATAAGTGTGAGGTTATCCACTTTGGGAGGAAGAACAGGAAGGCAGATTATTATCCAAACGGTGTAAAATTAGGTAAGGGAGAAATACAAAGAGATCTAGGAGTCCTTGTTCATCAGTCACTGAAGGTGAATGAGCAAGTGCAGCAGGCAGTGAAGAAGGCTAATGGAATGTTGACCTTTATTACAAAGGGAATTGAGTACAAGAGCAAGGAAATCCTCTTGCATTTGTACAGGGCCCTGGTGAGACCACACCTGGAGTATTGTGTACAGTTTTGGTCTCCAGGGTTAAGGAAGGACATCCTGGCTGTAGAGGAAGTGCAGCGTAGATTCACAAGGTTAATTCCTGGGATGTCCGGACTGTCTTACGCAGAGAGGTTAGAGAGACTGGGGCTTGTACACGCTGGAATTGAGATTGAGAGGGGATCTGATTGCAACATATAAGATTATTAAGGGATTGGACAAGATAGAGGCAGGAAATATGTTCCAGATGCTGGGAGAGTCCAGTACCAGAGGGCATGGTTTGAGAATAAGGGGTAGGTCATTTAGGACAAAGTTAAGGAAAAGCTTAAAAGCCCAGAGAGTTGTGGGGGTCTGGAATGCACTGCCTCGGAAGGCAGTGGAGGCCAATTCTCTGGATGCTTTCAAGAAGGAGCTAGATAGGTAACTTATGGATAGGGGAATCAAGGGATATGGGGACAAGGCAGGAACCGGGTATTGATAGTAGATGATCAGCCATGATCTCAAAATGGTGGTACAGGCTCAAAGGGCTGAATGGTCTACTTCTGCACCTATTGTCTATTGTATGACAAGGTTGTGTTCCTCTTGGAGGATTAATTTTGTAATTTATAGTAATTTTATGTATTTGCACTGCATTGCTGACACAAAAGAGCAAATTTCACCTCATATAAGACAATGATAATTCTGGTTCTGATGTTGTGGGTCAGTAGGTGGGAATGTGTTTGTTTTGAACAGTTGTTAAATTATAATTTTATTGCATATCAGTGCTCACATTTGCAGTACCCCATGGCCTGTTTGAGACCAGAGAAGTTAATAAGCTTGAAAGTTGATAAATCTCAAGGACTGGTGTTCTGTATCCCAGTTATGAAAATCTCAAGAAACTTATCTCCCTGGGTTCTGAAAAATATGGCTAAATAGTGCATGTTTCAAAATTGTAACAAAAACCTGACACTGGAAATCTGAATTAGTAAATGATGGAAACATTCAGTACAGGCCAGACAGCACCTGAGGAGAAAGAAACTGTTCATGCTGGAGGAACTCGGCAGGTTAAGCAGCACCGATGGAGAGGAATAAACAATCGACATTTTGGGCAAGACCCTGGACTATTCATTCACTTCCATAGACACTGCCTGATCTGCCGAGTTTCTCCAGCATCTTGTATACATTACTCTGGATTCTAGCATCTGTAGAATCTCTTGTGTTCATAACTAAATCAACTCTGCTAATAATTTAATACTTGCTTAATCATAGCTTTGACGGCAGATCTTTTGAAATAGCTGAACATTAAAAGATCAACATCATGGGAGTGAAAGTGCATATAGAGTGACCGGAACGAAGCGACTGCTGCCGAAGCCCACCGCTTCTCCCGGTCCCTCCCGGAGCGGCTTCGCCGAGCCCTGATTGGCGCTGGGAGCCGCCAGATGAGTGGCGTGAGGAGGGCTGAGCTCCAGTGAGAGGGACGCACACAATAAAAACTGGAAACCAAACACGCAATCTGTCTATGCCTGCATGCATAGGGTTTATCGCCAATTATTTTGAGGCTGGATTTGTAACAGACACATGCCGAACTGTTTCCAAGGCAACGACTGAGTTTTTTTTTAAAAAAAAGGGCTGCAGAAAGTTGTAAACTCTGCCAGCTCCATCGTGGGCACGAGCCTCTTCAGCATCGAGGACACCTTCAAAAGGCGATGCCTCAAAAAGCTGGCATCCATCATTAATGACTCAGAACCACCCTCCGGAGCTTGGGGACACTCACTCAACGTTTCACGAACAGCTTCTTCCCCACCGCCATCAGATTTCTGAATGGGCAATACACCACCTCACTATTTTTTCCTCCTTGCACTACTTATTTCGCTTTTCATTATGCATTGCAACGTATTGCTGCCGTAAAACAACCCATTTCACGACATATGCCGG
Organism: Hypanus sabinus; assembly: GCF_030144855.1. Lineage (NCBI taxonomy): Eukaryota > Metazoa > Chordata > Chondrichthyes > Myliobatiformes > Dasyatidae > Hypanus > Hypanus sabinus. Next base: position 73,511,424 of record NC_082715.1, on the reverse strand, counting down.
TGATATTAAACATAATTCAGCTTATGAGTTGCAATGGCAATGGAGGGATGGGGCAAACCTTGCAGCACGCTGCCTGAGATTAACCCCCGCTTTCCCGCGCGGAAGACCGGCGCCCTCGGCAGTCACTTACTCGAGGGTCGAACTGTTGTTGGGCTGGGGTGCCTGGATAACTGAGTCTGATCAAAGGCGGCGGAGGAGGTTGCAGGGGACAGAAAAGAAGGGTGAGGGAAAATGCTGTGAGCAGGGGGTGAAGGGCGAAAAGGTGAAAGAGGGAGAGGATGAGGAAAATGGGGAGAGTGGAAAGTGGAGGAGCATGACACTGTGTGTGCGAGTGAGGGAGGGAGGGAGAGAGAGAGTGAGGAAGGGGAGGAACAGTGAGAGAGTGGGGGACGGGGAGGGAGAGTGAGGGACAGGGAGGGAGAGTGAGGAAGGGGAGGAACAGTGAGAGAGTGGGGGACGGGGAGGGAGAGTGAGGGACAGGGAGGGAGAGTGAGGAAGGGGAGGAACAGTGAGAGAGTGAGGGACAGGGAGGGAGAGTAGGGACAGGGAGGGAGAGTGAGGAAGGGGAGGAACAGTGAGAGAGTGGGGGACGGGGAGGGAGAGTGAGGGACAGGGAGGGAGAGTGAGGAAGGGGAGGAACAGTGAGGGACAGGGAGGGAGAGTGAGGAAGGGGAGGAACAGTGAGGGACAGGGAGGGAGAGTGCCAGAATGTAAGGGAGGGTGAGAGAAAAAGGAAAGGAAGGGAGCGTGACAGAGTTTGAGAGTGAAGGAGGGTGAGAGATTGAGGGGGGAGGAAGAGGGAGGGAGTGAGAGAGGATGATGAGGAGCACAAGAGAGAGGATTTGTAAAGGGCGGGAGAATGAACGGAAAGGGAATGGGGAGAGTGAGAATGGACAGCCAGAATGAACAGGAGGTAGTCACAAATAAGAGGGACAAAATGAATAGAGGGAGAACCTGGAGGAGCAGCGAAATGGGGACAGAAAGAAAGAGAATGGATTAGAAGGGGTAAAGGTAGAAAGGGTAGAAAAAAAGGGGCGAACAACACACAAAATGCCGGCGGAACTCAGCAGTTCAGGCAGCATTTATAAACTGTCGATGTTTCAGGCCGACACTGGGCTGGAAAGAGAGGGAAGAAGCCTGATTGAGGATCGAAGGAAGGCGACGAGAGAAAGGGGAAAGGATGAAATGAAGAGTTCGATGGGGGGGAGGGAGGTGAGTAGAGGAGAGGAGGGGAGAGGGGTGACGCTAGGACGAGGGCGGGAGGACGGAGCAGGGAAGAGGAGCGAAGCTGGGAACCATCTGGTTACTTGCAAGCGGTGTGATGTGACGTTGCCTGGATTATAAAGCAGAAACTCAATCACATGTTGCTGGCTTCTCAGTGTCCCGATCCTCTCTGTCATCTCTCTCGCTCACTCTCTCTCTTTCTCTGTCTGTCTCTCTCCCTCTGCAGAGAGTGGCTGGGCTGAGAGAGGGAGGATCTGGGTGCCGCTTCTTCCCCAGAAGGGGCACGTTTGGTCTCTTTCTACCGTCGGGGAGATTTTATTTTTCCGCGAGGTAAGTGAGGATACCCCCCACCCCCTGCATTTGAGGTCAGGTCAGCTCGTCGGCGTATGTATCTGTATGTGCTTTTCAGTGCTTAAAATGTTATTGTACAGTTGTTCCACAAGAAGGCGGCTCAGCGGGAGTGACTTGAAATACTGCTCGGGACCGTGTGTGCAATGATCCCGGGCAACGTGCCTGGGATCCTGTGGATGCGAGAGTCTATATATATATATATTGCATTTCAGGCGTGGAGACGAGTACATGTGTGCTTTTTAATTTTTGCATTTTCACTTTGATTTCCGCCAAATGTCAAGCGAGACTTTCCCACATCAAAAAAGTCAGATTATACACAAAGCAGCATTTCTGCAATGTATTTTTTCTTTGTTACTCCGGTCGAGGTGAGCGATTGGCATCTTCCAAAGGGTATGAGTTTACTCCCTCCCCCACCCTTTTATCGCGGTGATCCGTTCAATCCTTTTGATCTACCACTTCATATTAGACTTTTAATTTGATGCTAGCGACCAAAATTCAAAATACCAAAGTACATATGCCACCATATACTACTCTGAGATTCATTTTCTCGCGGGCATTCACAATAAATGCAAAGTAACACCACAGAATCAGTGAAAAACCGTACACAAGATGGACAAACAACCTATGTGCGAAGGACAACAAACTGCAAATCCAAAATAAATCTTGAAAATAAAAATAATAAATAAGAAATAAATACTAAGAACACGAGATGAAGAGTCCTTGAAAGTGAGTCCAAGGGTTCTGGGAATCGTTAGTGCGAGTGAAGTTATCCATGCTGGTTCATGAGCCTGATGGCTGAGGGGAAATAACTGTTCCCGATCCTGTTGGTGTGGGTCCAGAAGCCCCTGTACCTCCTTCCTGATACAGTACCAGCAGCGTGAAGAGAGTAGGGGGTGGGGGGGTTCTTGATGATGGATGTTAATTAGCCGTTCTATGAGTATGGAGTTAACTAATTACGATATGAATTAACCAATTAAGGGCAAAATGCTTGTTGAAGTGTATTTTTAGAAATGATGTGCTGTGGGTTAAGATAATTGTAAAAGCAAACTTTCAACTTCCCTCAAGGACAATGCAGGAACTGACAGTTCTCGGTTAGGACCAGTCTGCATTTTCTACCCTAGTGCATTGTCAGGATAACTAAGTGAAACGTTCTTTGCCAAGGTTGGCCTGAATCAGTATTTAAGCCTTGTTTGTACATGGGAACAGTTCATATTTTTTTAAATCCCAGAGTTGGCTGGAACATAAAACCAGCCTGGACTGCCATACAAGGTTTTTGGGTGGGGACTGCAGACAATACCCAGACGTTAGGAAGTTTTATTTCTGGGCGCTAGTGAAGTCGACCTAATGAACATAGATCATTAGAGCAGAATTAGGCCATTCGGCCCATAGTCTTCTCTGCAATCTCTCCAGACAATACAATAAAGAAAAAAACTGATATCCTTTATACTGTTATCTGTTCTCCAACCATTAAAGATATTGAGACCAGTGTTAGATTTTACAGTGGTGTATTTCAATATAAATTAATGCTTTTAGTATTTTATACAATCAATTGGATGTGGTAAATACTCAGCTGAAAGTTCCCAAGGGTGACAGTGAATAAATTGGCAGTGATCAGGAGAACAGCACATTATGCATTTGCTCATCTCTCCCACTAGATTTCTTTTTAATCTCTCTGGTCCAAACTCAGCAGTTAGGAAGGCAGGTCCAAAAATAATGCTACAGGCAGTCAAAAGCTTCAATCCACACTTCTGTTCACCAAATAAACAAAATGCATCAGACTTTTCAAAGTTCAAAGTAAATTTATGATCAAAGTACATATATGCTATATGTCTCATCTGTAAAGTGAAGATGCTTTCAAAATCCACTCTAAAAAGTGGTAAACAGTAAAAACTAAATTGAATTAATATTTGGTGCGCCATCCTTTGCCTTCAAAACTGCATCAGGTCTTTTAGGTACACTGCTGTGCATTTTTTTTCAGAAAATTGTCTTAGGTTATTCGAAGCAACTTGGAGAACTTGCCATGAATCTGCTGTAGACGTTGCCAGTCTTGCTTGATTCTGTCTCTCCAAGTCAATCCAGACAACTTCAGTGACGTTGATGTCAGGGCTCTGTGGAGGCCACACCATTTGAAACCACTTAAAAAGCCGAGGATGCCTAAGACTTTTGCACAGTACTGTGTATATACGCAAGTTGTGCAAATCCCAAAAAAACACTAAATAAATAAGTAATAAATAAGTAAATAAATAATTCTGAGAAGATGAGTTGTAGAGTCCTTGAAAGTGAGTCCACACAGTAGATTGTGGAATCAGTTCTGTGTTGAGATGAGTGAAGTTACCTACACAGTTCGAGGATGTACTGGGGGCAGCCTGTAAGAGTTGTCATGCTTTTGGCAGCAGCATAGCATGCCCACCATGTTCAGCAGAACAATGTGCAGCCACCATACAACAAGACACACAAAAATAACAAAACAAATCCCTTCCGACTCCCCCACTTCCCATCAGGGATCGCTGTTCTTTGTCCTCTGCACTTACCCACCTGACCTCCACCCTCTGGGATTGTTGGCCTTTGACCCTGTTCTCCAACCTTAAGCTTTTGCCCCTGACCTCTAACTCTCCATCATCCCTGTCCTAAACCCCAAGTCCAGGAGCTGTCGCCAAAATCATCCTGATTAATCTAATCAACAACAACTAAAGTGTGAGCCATGACTTCAACAGACATCACATTTGGTGCCATCTTGACCAGTAGATCTTGGCTTCTCCAGATATCCAGATGAAGGTTCTTGGCCCAAAACATTGACTGAACATTTCCCTCCATAGATGCTGCCTGAACTGCTGAGTTCCTCCAGAGTTTTGTGGGTGTCGCTCCCATCTGCAACTCTCTTGAGTTGGTGACTTCTTCTTAGGCAAGATATCCAAAAGGTTGAAAGGATACAGAGAAAATTTTCAAGAATGTTGCAGGACATGAGGACCCCTGAGTTGTGGGGAAAGGTTGAATAGGTTAGGACTTTATTCCCTAAAGTGTAGGAGAAAGAGGGGAAATTTGACAGAGATAGATAAAATTATGAGGGGTATAGAGAGGGTCAATGCAAGCAGGCTTTTTTTTTCTGTGAGAGTGGGAGGGACAAGAATAAGAGGTCATGGGTTAAGGGCGAAAGGTGAAATGTTTAAGGGGAACATGGGGGGAACTTCTTCACTCAGGGAGGTGAGAGTGTGGAACAAGCTGCCAGTGGGAATGGTGGATGCAGGTTTGATGGTAACATTCAAGAAAATTTGGATAGGTTCATGGATGGGAGGAGTATGGAGGGCTGTGGTCTGAGTGCAGGTCGATGGGACTAGGCAGATTACTAGCTTGGCACAGACTAGATGGGTTGACTATATCTATGATATAGTGCTCTATGACTAATCTAGGGAGATCCTTACAATGGAGAAGTATTTGATTCCATTCTGTTTCTGTGGGTTCTGAAGCTAAGGATCAGGAAGTTTCAGATAAAGAGACTGGATTCCTGGTACTGTCTCAAATGTTCTTTCTCCAGTTTGAATGATCGCAAGCCAAGGATTTTCACAAGTCGGCGGGATGTTACACAGTTTTACTGTTTGTTTGAGAACTTCCATGGATTGTTTTCTCTGTCCATCTGCTAGCATGTTCCCTGCACAACTTGGAGACAATAGGGACAGGCCCTTCAGCTGATCATCCATGCTGGCCACCAACCATTAACTTACAACCATCCCGTTTTGTCCTCCCAAGGTTCAAGATTGTGTAATGTCATTTCCAGAATACAAATGTAAACCATAGAACACTACGGCACAGTACAGGCCCTTCAGCCCTCCATGTTGTGCCGACCCATATAATCCTTAAAAAAAGTACTAAACCCACACTACCCCATAACCCTCCTTTTTTCTTTCATCCCTGTGCCTGTCCAAGAGGCTCTTAAATACCCCTAATGTTTTAGCCTCCACCATTATCCCTGGCAAGTCATTCCAGGCACTCACTACACTGTGTGAAAAACTTACCCCTGATGTCTCCCCTAAACTTCCCTCCCTTAATTTTGTACATATGCCCTCTGGTGTTTGCTATTAGTGCTCTGGGAAACAGGTACTGACTATCCACCCTATCTATGCCTCTCATAATTTTGTAGACCTCTATCAAGTCCCCTCTCGTTCTTTTACGCTCCAAAGAGAAAAGTCCCAGCTCTGCTAACCTTGCTTCATATGACTTGTTCTCCAAACCAGGCAACATCCTGGTAAATCTCCTCTGCACCCTCTCCATAGCTTCCACATCCTTCCTATAATGAGGTGATCAGAATTGAACTCAATATTCTAAGTGCGGTCTCACCAGAGATTTGTAGAGTTGCAACATGACCTCTCTACTCTTGAACTCAATCCCCCTGTTGATGAAGCCTAGCATCCCATAGGTCGTCTTAACTACCCTATCAACCTGCGCAGTGACCTTGAGGGATGTATGGATTTGAACCCCAAGGTCCCTTTGTTCATCCACACTTAAGTAACTGACCATTAATCCTGTAGTCAGTCTTCTGGTTTATCCTTCCAAGATGCATCACCTCACACTTATCCGAATTAAACTCCGTCTGCCATTTTTCTGCCCAACTCTGCAGCCTGTCTATATCCACTTGTAACCTTCAACAACCTGCAGCTCCATCCACAACTCCTCCAATCTTCATGTCATCCACAAACTTACTCACCCATCCTTCCGCCTCTATATCCAGGTCATTTATAAAAATCACAAATAGCAGGGGTCCCAGGACAGATCCCTGCGGCACTCCACTAGTCACCGACCTCCGGGCAGAATACTTTCCTTCCACAACTACCCTCTGCTTTCTTCCTTTAAGCCAATTTTTTGGAAAGGAGAACAAAATAATTGTTACATCCATAAAGTGATGCTAGACAGAGGAGTATCTGTACATGAGATGACCTGACAGGAAATTATAGTGCTGTTTGCAGGAGTGGAGGGGTGAGCTAATAGGTGGAGTCCCATCAAATCCCTCTCAGATTTTACCACTGCCCCACATACAAAACACAATTTGCAGCAGCAAGTTAACCTACCAACCCATGCGTTTGTAGGATGTGGAAGGAAACTAGAGTGCTGAGGGGAAGCCCTTTTAATCACAGGGAGAACATGCAAGCTAAACACTGACAGGGCCAGAGGTCATTCAGAAGGCATTCGATAAGGTGCCACATAGGAGATTGGTGAGTAAAATCAGAGCTCATGGCATTGGGGGCAGGGTTTCAACATGGATAGAAAACTGGTTGGCAGATAGAAAGCAAAGGGTAGCAGTGAATGGGTGTTTCTCAGACTGGCTGGAGGTGACTAGTGGGGTACCACAGGGCTCTGTATTGGGACCACAGCTCTTTACGATTTATGTCAATGATTTAGATGAGGGCATTGAAAACTATATCAGCAAGTTTGCTGACGATACTAAACTGGGTGGCAGTGTGACATGCGAAGAGGACGTTAGGAGAATACAGGGAGACTTGGATAGGCTGAGTGAGTGGGCAGATACTTGGCAGATGTCATTCAATGTGAATAAATGTGAAGTTATCCACTTTGGAAGCTGGAACAAGAGGGCAGAGTATTGTCTGAACGGTGTCGAGTTAGGTAAGGGAGAAATGCAAAGAGACCTAGGAGTCCTAGTTCACCAGTCAATGAAGGTGAATAGACAATAGACAGTAGACAATAGGTGCAGAAGTAGACCATTCGGCCCCTCGAGTCTGCACCGCCATTCTGAGATCATGGCTGATCATTCACTATCAATACCCAGTCCCTGCCTTGTCCCCATATCCCTTGATTCCCCTATCCATCAGATATCTATCCAGCTCCTTCTTGAAAGCATCCAGAGAATTGGCCTCCACCGTCTTCCGAGGCAGTGCATTCCACACCTCCACAACTCTCTGGGAGAAGAAGCTCTTCCTCAACTCTGTTTTAAATAACTGACCTCTTATTCTCAATCCATGCCCTCTGGTACTGGACTCTCCCAACATCTGGAACATATTTCCTGCCTCAATCCTATCAAATCCTTTAATTATCTTAAACGTTTCAATCAGATCCCCTCTCAATCTCCTCAATTCCAGCGTGTACAAGCCCAATCTCTCCAATCTCTCTGCGTAAGACAGCCCTGCCATCCCAGGAATCAACCTAGTGAATCTACGCTGCACTTCCTCAATTGCCAGAATGTCCTTCCTTAAACCTGGAGACCAAAACTGTACACAATATTCCAGGTGTGGTCTCACCAGGGCCCTGTACAAATGCAAAAGAACATCCTTGCTCTTGTATTCAATTCCCCTTGAAACAAAGGCCAACATTCCATTTGCCCTCTTCACTGCCTGTTGCACTTGCTCATTCACCTTCATTGACTGGTGAACTAGGACTCCTAGGTCTCTTTGCATTTCTCCCTTACCTAACTCGACACCGTTCAGACAATACTCTGCCCTCTTGTTCCTGCTTCCAAAGTGGATAACTTCACATTTATTCACATTGAATGACATCTGCTAAGTATCTGCCCACTCACTCAGCCTATCCAAGTCTCCCTGTATTCTCCTAACGTCCTCTTCGCATGTCACACTGCCACCCAGTTTAGTTTCGTCAGCAAACTTGCTGATATAGTTTTCAATGCCCTCATCTAAATCATTGACATAAATCGTAAAGAGCTGTGGTCCCAATACAGAGCCCTGTGGTACCCCACTAGTCACCTCCAGCCAGTCTGAGAAACATCCATTCACTGCTACCCTTTGCTTTCTATCTGCCAACCAGTTTTCTATCCATGTTGAAACCCTGCCCCCAATGCCATGAGCTCTGATTTTACTCACCAATCTCCTATGTGGCACCTTATCGAATGCCTTCTGAAAATCTAGGTACACAACATCTACTGGCTTACCCTCGTCTAACATCCTTGTTACACCCTCAAAAAACTCCAACAGATTAGTCAAGCATGATTTGCCCTTGGTAAATCCATGCTGGCTCGGCCTAATCCTATTTCTGCCATCTAGATGTGCCACTATTTCGTCCTTAATAATGGACTCAAGCATCTTCCCCACGACTGACGTTAGGCTAACAGGGCGATAGTTCTCTGTTTTCTCCTTCCCTCCCTTCTTGAAAAGTGGGACAACATTAGCCACTCTCCAATCTTCAGGAACTGATCCTGAATCTAAGGAACATTGGAAAATGATTACCAATGCATCCGCAATTTCCTGAGCCACCTCTTTTAGAACCCTCGGAGGCAGACCATCTGGACCCGGGGATTTATTAGCCTTCAGTCCTACCAGTCTACTCATCACAGTTTCTTTCCTAATGTCAATCTGTCTCAATTCCTCTGATATCTTATGACCCTGGCCCATCCATACATCTGGGAGATTGCTTGTGTCCTCCCTGGTGAAGACAGATCTAAAGTATGCATTAAATTCTGTTGCCATTTCCCTGTTTCCCATAACAATTTCTCCCAATTCATTCTTCAAGGGGCCAACATTGTTCTTAACTATCTTCTTTCTCTTCACATAGCTAAAAAAGCTTTTGCTATCCCCTTTTATATTCCTGGCTAGACTGAGCTCATACCTGATTTTTTCTCTCCGTATTGCTTTTTTAGTTAAGATCTGCTGTTCCTTAAAACTTTCCCAATCATCTGTATTCCCACTCATCTTAGCCCTGTCATACTTCTTTTTCTTTAATGCTATACAATCTCTGACTTCCTTTGTCAACCACTGTGGCCCCTTCCCCCTCTTTGAATCCTTCCTTCTCATTGGAATGAACTGCATTTGCATCTTTTGTATTATGCCAAGAATATCTGCCACTGCTGATCCACTGTCTTTCCTGCCAGGGCATCCGCCCATTTAACTTTGGCCAGCTCATCCCTCATGGCTCTGTAGTCTCCTTTATTTAATTGCAACACTGACACCTCTGATCTGCCCCTATCCCTCTCAAATTGTAGATAAAAACTTATCATGTTATGATCACTACTTCCTAATGGCTCCTTTACTTCAAGATCACTTATCAATTCCTGTTCATTACACATCACCAAGTCCAAAATAGCCTCGTTCCTGGTTGGCTCAAGCACAAGCTGTTCCAAAAATACATCCCTTAGACCAGGGGTCAGCAACCTTTACCACTGAAAGAGCCACTTGGACCCGTTTCCCACAGAAAAGAAAACACTGGGAGCCGCAAAACCCGTTTGACATTTAAAATGAAATAACACTGCATACAACGTTTTTTTTGCCTTTATGCTATGTATAAACAAACTATAATGTGTTGCATTTATGAAATTGATGAACTCCTGCAGAGAAAACGAAATTACATTTCTGCATGCAACAAAAACATTTTGAACTCCGAAAAAAAGACGTTGGGTTGAAGGTTACTTTTAAGTAAAATACTCAACGTCTATTTGAGTCCTTCTTGTATTTATGAAAAACGCCAAACTTAAATTTGCCGCCAGCAGCAAACCAAAAATAACATCAGCCAGCTGTCAGCCTGAAAAATAAAAGGACTATTTCACTGAACAATGAAAAAATATGAATATACATAAAATAATAGGCAATTAAAATATTTATCATACTTGGTTAATGGGATTTCTGCTCCTGGACCTCAGCGCACAGCGTCTGCACATCAGGGTTGTATGACGTCACCTTCATCTTTACACAGGATCGCAAGCTGTCATCTGTGAGGCGTGCGCGATGTTTGTTTTTAATAAAGTTCATGTTGGAGAACACCTGCTCACATACATATGTGGATCCAAAGATCGACAGGACTCCAAGCGCATACTTTTTCATGTTTACATAAATGTCGGGTATAGCATTCCATGTTTCGAACACAAGTTTGTCCGGTTTTGGAAGGTTTTCAATATCACTCCATTTGTGATTCTGAGCAAGAACGGCCTTCTGACGGGCAACATCTTCAAGGTCTGCTGTCAAGCGTCTAAACTTGGACACCCATATGTCTTTGTCGGCTATGTCGGCCAGTTCCATCTCAAGATCAGGTTGACTCACACCTGCCAATGCAGTCGTATTCAGTAGGGAAGGATCGATGCTTAAGGGAGTGACCGGGAAGGATAATGTGTTTTTTTCCTCTCTGAACTCACAGAAGCGTTTCCCAAACGATGTTTGCATTGCGATGATTGCAGAATGTAAATACTCCGAAATTATCATGTCGTGACCTTGTTTGAACTCTCTCAAATTGGGGAAGTGAGACAAAGTGCCTTTCTGTAAATCTCTGGCAAGCACTGTCAACTTGCGCTCGAATGCCAAAACATCCTCCAACATGTGCAGGGCTGTGCGTCCTTTCCCCTGAAGAGCTGTGTTCAGCGTGTTCAGGTGCGCTGTCATGTCTACCATGAAGTGTAGCTTTTCCAGCCACTCTGGCTGTTCCAGCTCAGGAAAGGTGAGCCCTTTGCTGCCCAGGAAAGTTTTCACTTCTTCCAGACACGCGACAAAGCGTTTCAGCACCTCCCCTTTGGACAGCCACCGGACTTTGTTGTGCAGCAGGAGATCAGAATATGCGCTTTCCATCTCGTCCAGTAACAAACGGAATTGACGGTGATTTAAACTTTTTGCCATTATTTTATTGACAATCTGAATGACAACATCCATTACTTCTGTGCATTCCGGAGGAAATGTTTGAGCGCACAGTGCCTCTTGGTGCAAGATGCAGTGAAAAGTCAGCAGCTTTCTGTCCAGCGACTTCTGCAGTAAAGCCACAAATCCCTTGTGCGTTCCCGTCATATTCGGAGCCCCATCAGTAGCTACTGACACCAGATGGGTGGTCTTTATTCCTTTGGCTCTTAAACAATTCAAGACAGCCTCACAGATGTCCTCCCCCCGTGTTTGGTCTTTTAGAGGTATCAACTCAATCAGTTCTTCCTGTGGCCCGGCAGAGTTTACATACCGGCAGAACAACGCTATTTGTTCAATATCACCTTTGTCTTTAGACTCGTCACAGGCAATCGAGTAGGCCACAGCTGAATTGATGTCTTTAATTTGCTGTCTTGTGATGTCTTCTGCCATTTTTATGGTTCTGTCTTTGACAGTCTTTTCAGAGAGGGGCATATCCCTGATTTTCTGCACAATTTCACTCTTGTTTTTAAAGTCCGTGAATAGATGTTCTGAAATCTTAATGAAAGATTCTTTTATATATTCACCATCTGTAAACTGCTTCCCGTGCCTGACTATTTCCTAAGCGGCAATATAACTGGCGTATGTCGTTGATTTTCCAGACTTCATCCATTTCTGGAAATGATTTTTGCTCAGATCATCCTTCCGCATCAGTTCCGAAACGGCTTTTTTTCTCTCATCTCCATCCGGATATTTTTGAGCAAAGGCTGCGTGTTTACTCTGGAAATGCCTTGCGACATTTGACTTTTTGTTGTTTGCTAGTTTCTCATTGCATATTAAGCATACCGGTAAACCAGTCTCGTCAACAGTGAAAGCAAATGAATCTGTCCACGTATCATTAAACGTTCTGTTTTCTTCAGTCACTTTTCTTTTTTTAGAATTCTCCATAGTTGGCTTACCTTGGATCGAAAAATTAAAGAAATCGCGCACTGGCGGGTGTCAGGTATTGGCAGTGGTGACGTATATTAATAGCGATAAAAACACGTTGTAGCGGTGTGCTCACGCAGTCAGTAAACTGCAGTCGAATAACTTTATTCGAACTAAACAGCCTTGCTTTTAAGCCTCCCTCAACCCAGCCCCCATGGACGCAGATGCTGCAAAAGACGCGTACTCACAAACCCCCGTAGGCTATCTCCCTTAGCCGGAATGCTGGCTAATTGTGAGCCGTTTCGGATGTGCCAGGAAATGTGTCGCCACACTTAGATTGTACAAGATCACCATAATCTTCAAATTTAGAATTACATTTCAAAAGCTAACAAACTAACATAAAATACATTTTAATTAAATACTGACCAATTATTTCCCAAAGCCACAGGGAGCCGCAGCACAGAGGTGAAAGAGCCACAAATGGCTCGGGAGCCGCAGGTTGCCGACCCCCGCCTTAGACACTCCACAAACTCCCTATCCTGGGGTCCAGCACCTACCTGATTCTCCCAGTTCACCTGCATGTTGAAATCTCCCATAACGACTGCATTACCTTTAGCACATGCCAATGTTAACTCCCTAATCAACTTGTACCCAATATCCACGCTACTGTTTGGGGGCCTGTCCACAACACCCATTAGGGTCTTTTTACCCTTACTGTTCCTCAGCTCAATCCACACAGACTGTACTTCCCCTGTTCCCAAGTCACCTCTTGCTAAGGACTGAATCTCATTCCTCACCAACAGGGCCACCCCACCCCCTCTTCCCATATTTCTGTCTTTACGATAGCACGTATACCCTGGTACACTCAATTCCCAGGCCTGATCCCCTTGCAGCCATGTCTCCATTATCCCAACAATATTGTAGTTCCCCATTTTCATCTGAGCTTCAAGCTCATCTGTCTTATTTCTGACTACGCGCATTCAAGTATAGAATTCTTAGCCCATTCCTCCTCTCTTTGCTTAAAACACTGTCTACTGTACCTAACCCAGCTCCTTGAACTTCCTTCGGGCAAATTGCACCCTGAATTTTGATGACCTTCTCAAGATCACCCAAACCTTGTACACATTTAACCCCATGCTCCTTCTGACCAACCCTCTGGATCTGGATCCCTGCCCCCTGCACATCTAGTTTAAACCCCCCCGAGAGGCACTGGCAAATACTCCTGCAAGAATGTTAGTACCCCTCCGGTTCAGATGTAGACCATCCCTTCGAAACAGATCCCAATGTCCCTGGAACAAAGACCAATTATCCAAAAACCTGAACCCTTCCTTCCTGCACCATGCTCTCAGCCTCGTATTAATGTGCATAATCATTCTATTCTTCGCCTCACTCGCACGTGGCACAGGTAGCAATCCCGAGATTGTCACCCTGGAGGTCCTGCTTTTCAGCTTCACTCCTAACTCCCTGAACTCTAAGCAGGACCCCCTCACTCACCTTACCTACATCATTGGTCCCTACATGGACCACTACATCTGGGTTCATGCCCTCACTCTCAAGAATAGCCTGCACCCGATCTGAGATGTCCCGGACCCTGGCACCAGGGAGGCAACATACCATCCGAGACTCCCGATCTGCCCCACAAAATCTCCTATCTGCCCCCCTAACTATAGAGTCCCCTAAAACTATCGCTCTCTTCTCTTCCCTCCTCCCCTTTCTAGTTGAGGGTTCAACCTCTGTGCCAGAGGCAGGACCACTACAACTCATTCCTGGTAGGTCATCCCCATCAACAGTATCCAGTACGGTACACTTATTGTTAATGGGAATGGCCGCAGGGGTGCTCTGCTCTCTCTGCCTGCTCCCCCTGCCTCTCTGGACCGTCACCCATCTGCCTAAATCTTGGTTCTTTGGTGTGACTACCTCCTGATAACTCCTATCTATCTCTGCCTCTGCCTCCCGAATGATCCGTAGTTCATCCAGCTCCAGCTCCAACTCCCTAACTCGGTCTGATAGGAGCTGCAGCTGGACGCACCTTTTGCAGGTGTGGCCATCAGGGACAACTGTGTTGACCCTGACCTCCCACATACTGCATACGGAGCACACCACTGCTCTGACTGTCTCCCCCATACCTGAACTGGATTAATGGAATAAGTCTAATGAGCAAGTGCAACAGGCAGTGAAGAGGGTAAATGGAATGTTGGCCTTTGTTACAAGGGGAATTGAATACAAGAGCAAGGATGTTCTTTTGCATTTGTACAGGGCCCTGGTGAGACCACACCTGGAATATTGTGTACAGTTTTGGTCTCCAGGTTTAAGGAAGGACATTCTGGCAATTGAGGAAGTGCAGCGTAGATTCACTAGGTTGATTCCTGGGATGGCAGGGCTGTCTTACGCAGAGAGATTGGAGAGATTGGGCTTGTACACGCTGGAATTGAGGAGATTGAGAGGGGATCTGATTGAAACGTTTAAGATAATTAAAGGATTTGATAGGATTGAGGCAGGAAATATGTTCCAGATGTTGGGAGAGTCCAGTACCAGAGGGCATGGATTGAGAATAAGAGGTCAGTTATTTAAAACAGAGTTGAGGAAGAGCTTCTTCTCCCAGAGAGTTGTGGAGGTGTGGAATGCACTGCCTCGGAAGACGGTGGAGGCCAATTCTCTGGATGCTTTCAAGAAGGAGCTGGATAGATATCTGATGGATAGGGGAATCAAGGGATATGGGGACAAGGCAGGGACTGGGTATTGATAGTGAATGATCAGCCATGATCTCAGAATGGCGGTGCAGACTCGAGGGGCCGAATGGTCTACTTCTGCACCTATTGTCTATTGTCTATTGTCAGGTTTGAATGTAGTACCATGTGTAAGCTACCATATTCACTAACTCTACCACTAGGCCCCAAGATCCACACTGCACAGAAACAGGCCTTTCAGCCCTTCTGGTCATCCCTAGCCCTCAACCACCTATCTCCACCAATCCTACTCCTCCCCCTCCCCCCGTGATATTCCCTTCAAATAAATGTCATGCAATTTACAGAATTGTAAGTGACCTAATGTGGGTAAATTTACACCGTCTCAGCAAGATGTTAGAGCACACTTGGAATATTGTGTTCACTTCTGGTTGTCTCATTATACGAGAAGTGTGGAAGCTTTAGAAAGGGTGCAGATGAGATTCTGCCTGGATTAGACAGCATGTCCTTTGACAATAGATTGAACGAACTAGGGTTTTCTCAATAGAGTGAGAAAACCTGATTGAAGGAGAATTAGAGGTGTCCAAGATGATAAGAGCTGTAGATTGAGTGGATAGCCAGAGACTTTTCCCCAGGGTGGAAATACCTACTACCAAGTGGCATAATTTTACAGTGATTAGAGGGAAGTATAGGGGGAAAGTCAGAGGTAGGGTTTTGACACAAGAGCATGGTCGGTGCGTGGAACGTGTTGCCAGGGTTAGTGACAGAGGCAGATACATTAGGGGCATTTAAGAGACTCTTAGATAGGCACATGGATTACAGAAAAATGGAGTGCTATGTAGGAGGGAAGGGTTAGATTGATCATAGTGTAGGTTAAAAGGTTGTCACACAATCATGGGCCAAAGGATCTGTACTGCGCTGTATTGTTATAGGTTCTATGTTCTGTGTGTTACTCCATTTGTGTTACTGGATGTTTCTATTCTCAATAGTAATGCACAGTGCAAATTATTAATACATTTCAGCAAAACCCTCCAGGCCTCTGTGTGTTTTCCTGTGTCTTTATTATGAAGGGAGAAACTTCTGGGGATTATCAGAATCAGGTTTAGTATCACTGGCATATGTCATGAAATATATTGTTTTGCAGCAGCAGAACATTGCAATAAATAATAAAAATATAAATTACAGTAAGAAATATGTATAAAATTAAATAAGTAGTGCAAAAGGAGAGCGAAAAACAGAAAAAAATAGTAAGGTAGCGTACATGGGTTTATGGTCTGTTTAGAATTCTGATGATGGTGGGGAAGAAGCTGTTCTTAAAATGTTGAGAGTGTGTCTTTAGGCCTCCTCGATGGTGGCAATGAGAAGAGGGTATGTCCTGGGTGATGGGGCCCTTAATGATGGATGTCTTTTTGAGGAATAGCCATTTGAAGTTGTCCTTGATGTTGGGGAGGTGTCACGATGGAACTGGGTGAGTTTGCAACATTCTGCAGCATTTTACAAATCCTGTGCAGTAGCCCCTTCAGTGATGCAACCTGTTGAAATGCTCACCACGGTACATCTGTAGAAATTTGCAAGAGTTTTTGGTGACATACCAAGTCAACAGCATCGGAATGAGGAAACCAGTCAATGCTTCACATCACTGTGCTATCATCAGAATTGAGGCCCTCTTTTGGTTGAGGTTGACCATGGATGTTGCATCCTTGCTGTCTATATGATACATAGCCAGTGCAGTACGATACAGATAGCAAGCTGTTGCCCATGCAGCAGACTCCCCCTCTCCATGCAGTTGATAAATGCAAAGGAACAGCGAATAGCACCAGTGGCATCGTAGGAGTTGCCGGTCAGTGTTGAATTTAATGTAAGACTACTTTGGGGATTCCAGTTATGGAATTTTCCTTGGGGATTTACTCCCAAAGCGTTCCCCATGAATAGCTATATATCCCATGACTGTGTGGCTAGGCATAGCTCAAATACCATTGAAAAATTTGTTGATGATACAACCAGCGTTGGCAGAATCTCAGATGGTGACAAGAGAGCGTACAGGGGAGAGAAATGCCAACTACTGGTGTCGCAGCAACAACCTGGCACACAATGTCAGTAGGACGAAAGAGCTGGTCGTGAACTTCTGGAAGGGTAAGATGAAGGAACACACACCAATCCTCACAGAGGGATCAGAAGAGGAAAGAGTGAGCAGTTTCAAGTTCCTGGGTGTCAAGATCTCTGAGGATCTAACCTGGTCCCAACATACCAATGCAATTATAAAGAAGCCCAGACAGTGGTTATACTTCATTAGGAATTTGAAGACATTTGGTTCGTCAACAAATACACTCAAAAACTTCTATAGGTGTACTGTGGAGAGCATTCTGACAGACAGCATCACTGTCTGGTATGCTGGGGGGGTTGTACCGCACAGGACTGAAAGAAGCTGCAGAGGGTTGTAAATTTAGTTCGCTCCATCTTGGGTACTAGCCGACAAAGTACCCAGGACATCTTCAAGGAGCGGAGGCTCAGAAAGGTAGCGTCCGTTATTAAGGACCTCCAGCACCCAGGGTACACCCTTTCCTCACTGTTACCATCAGGCTGGAGGTACAGAAGCCTGAAGGCACACACTCAGTGATTCAGGAACAGCTTCTTCCCCTCTGCCATCCGATTCCTAAATGGACATTGAACCCTTGGATACTACCTCAGTTTTTTAATGTATATTATTTCTGTTTTTTGCATGATTTTTAATCAATTCAATATATCTATACTGTAATTTATTTACTTATTTAATATTATTTTATTATTATTATTTTTCTCTTCTATAATTAAGTATTGCATTGAACTACTGCTGCTAATTAACAAATTTCACACCACATGCCAGTGATGATAAACCTGATTCTGATTCTGATAAGGCAACGGAGGTTTGAGTTCAGAGTTTTCTGTCTCCTAGATGAGCTGCAAACTATGGCTGATGAGCCCCATCAGCTCAAAGTGACTGGTTTTAAGTTGCCAGTAACCCGCCTTTGTCCCTTCACCTGTCAATAGAAATGATTCTGCTGGGTTTAGTAGCTAAGCCACAGGTGAAGACCTGGAGGTGGATTTGGTTGTCAAGGGCTATTTGAGATGCACTCCATTGTAGACTTTTAATAGGTTTTGTGGTTTGAGGCCTCCATCGGTCAGGGTCAGCCATTGATGTTGCAAAATAGCTGTCTAGATATGCAAGCCTAGGCAGTACAATATGGAGTGCAGGCTGTTGCCCACGTAGCAAGCTTCCCTCTTCCATGCATCTGATGAATAAAGGAACGGCAGAGACCGAACTGGTTCTGCTGGCTTAGTAGCGAAGCCACACCTGAAGGGCAGGAGCTGGACGTGTTTGTAAGAGGCGACTTGAGATGCATGCCAAACTTTGGGAGCGTGTAATAAGTACTGTAGTGGGAGCTTGTTCCCATTGCCACCCCTGGCTATAACGACCTTAAGGAATCATGTAATAGGTACTGGGAACCTATCCCCGCTCCCCCCTCCAGCTATAACAACCTTAAAGAACTGGAGAATGCCAACTCTTATTTCCCACAGGTGCTGTGTGTTTCCAGCATTAACTGTTTCTAACTTCCTGTGAGAAGCAGTGGGATAGTGTAATGCTGTTACAGCGCCAGCGACCTGGGTTCAATTCTGCCGCTGTCTGTGAGGAGCTTGTTCTCCCTGTGACTGCATGGGTTTCCTCTGGATGCTCCGGTTTCTTCCAGCATACCAGGTGAACAGGTTAATTACTCAAGTGGGTGTAATTGGGCAGTGCAGGGAGGAACTAGTACCATGTTGTTAGCGTGTGGGTAGGCTGGCATCAAGGACATATTTACAGAATGGTGCCAGAAAAGAGCCAGTAAGAACATCAAGGATCCCATCCACCCTGCTCATGGACTGTTTGTCCCATCTTGTTGGGGGGGGGGGGGGGGCGGGGAGGCTATGTAGCTTCCACACCAGGATCATTGGACACAAAAACAGTTACTTTCCCCAAGCAGTAAGGCTGATCAACACTTCCACCCACTAACACACCCTTCACACACCCCCAGCACTACTGTCAGTCACCTTACGTACAGACACTCCTGTGCTTACTGTCGCTTTATGGACATGCAATCAATCTATGTATATAAACTGTATTTTTATTTATTGTATTTTTAAATTAATACTATATTCTTTATCGTATTATGTTTTTTATCATGCCAGAATAACAATTATTTTGTTCTCCTTCACACTTGTGCACAGGAAATGACATTAAACAATCTTGAATCTAAATTAAAAAAAAATTTCAGAGTCCCAGCATTCTGATTTTAATAGTGATAAAGCAGATGTCCTGTGATTAATGGGTTGTGACACATAGTCTCTGTGGATCTGTACCGGGGGAATCAATGTTTCATCATGTCTACCAGTGTTTAAGAGTACAGTCTTGTTTATCCATGTTTAATTTCAGAAACAGGTTTAATATCACTGACTTTGTATGATGTGGTTTGTTGTTTTGCAGCAATAGTACAGAGCAAAGGCATGAAATTACTATAAACTGCAAAAATAGTGCAAAATGAAGCATGAAGAAGGTAGTGCTTATGAGTTTATTGACTGCGCAGAAGTCTGATGGTAGAGGGAAAGAAGCTGTTCCTGAATTGTGGAGTGTGTGTCTTCAGACTCCTATACCAGGAGTGTAGGAGTATACCAGATATCGATGCCCAGGAACATGAATCTGCTCAACCTTTTCACTGCTGATCCCTCGATGAGGACTTCCTCTTCCTCAAGTCTACGATCAGTTCCCTTGGCTATGCTGATGTTGAGTGCGAGGTGGTTGCTGCAACACCAGTCAACCAGCATTTTCCATTTAAAGAAGATGGAAGTAGGAGATTGTAGAAGAACATAGATTAGCCTTAATTAAAGATCAGCTTTATTTGTCACTTGTATGAAAAAACATTGAAACATACATTGAAGTGTGTTGTTTGCGACAATGACCAATACGGTCCAAGGATGGACTGTTTGTCCCACCCTTGTTACCAGCAAGTTTTGCTGTGCTTCTAGCACCAACATAGCATGGCCACAACTTATTAACCCTAACTAATTTATTAAGTTAGTGGGAATAGCTCTGGCATATCTATTTCAAAGTATGGAATTGTGATTTGATTAACTCTGCATTCAAAAATAAAATTCAGAACATGAATAAGAAATGGATTTTCGAGTCAAGGTGTAAAGGGTACTGCAAGTGAGTAGATGTGTATAAGACTCATTAAAAGCAATGGAAATGGCTAAGGTGAAGGAACGTCATTTTAAAGTGATTGAAAGAAAGTATTGGGGGGGGATGCCAGATATGTTTTTTATATAGAACATGATAGGTATGTGGAATAGGGTTGGTGTTAGGGACATATACATTAGGGGTATTTAAGAAATTCTTAAATAGGCACATGGATGATAGAAAAATGAGGGCCATGCGGGGGGATTGGGTTTGATTGATCTTAAGAGTAGGTTAAAAGAACATAAGGTGGTGGAGCAGAACTGGGCCATTCAGCTAATCATTTCTGCTCTACCATTTCCATCATGGCTGTTTATTATCCCTCTCAACCCCATTCTTCTCCCTTTTCTCTGTAACTTTGATGTCTTGATTAATTAAGAACCTATGCTTTATTCATACCCAGTGACTTGGCCTTCACAGATTCACCACCCCCTTGCTAAAGAAATTTCTCCTCATCTCTGTTTTAAATGGACGTCCTTGTATTTTGAGGGTGTGCCTCAGAAAAGAGGGAAGTCCATCATTTAAAATGGAGGGCTATGTGGGGGGCAGGTTTTAGATTGATCTTAGAGTAGGTTAAAAAGTCAGCACAGCATAGTGGGCTGAAGGGCCTGTACTGTGTTGTAGTCTTCTACAATGTGCAATATTCTACAATATGTTATACAATATTCTACAATATGTTTGAACATAATCATGTCCTTCAGTTCTGATGAAAGATATTGGCCAAAAAGCTGACTGTTTATTCCCCTCCGTAGATGCTACCTGACCTGCTGTATTGTCATGTCTGTGTTGAAATACAAAAGATGTTCTTCAGGAATCCCACCATCTGTTTTGGGCTCTGAGTGTCAGGAATGATTTTTGGTGTAGAGTTCTGGGGCTGGAGGATTAATCTGCATTCCAAAACATAGGCTGGAACTCCCCCAGGCCAAGAACACTAAGAGGTGAACTAATTAATTAGGAAGAGAATTCTAGAAAGTAAATAGGGGGAAGATAAATGGAGGCTCTAGTGCACAGGACTGGAAAAGCTGCGGAGATGCAAACTCAGCCAGCTTCATCATGTGAACTTGCTTGCCCAGCATCGAAGACATCTTCGAAAGCCAATGCCTCAGGAAGGTGGCATTCATCATGAAGGACCACCATCACCCAAGACATGCCCTCTTCTCATTGCTACCATCAGAAAGGAGGTACAGGAGCCTGAAGACGCACACTTAACTTTTAAGAACAGCTTTCTACCCTCTCCATCAGAGTTCTGAACGGTTTATGAACCCATGAACACTACCTCTCTATTTTGCTATCTTTTTGCTTTACCTTTTTTTTATATTTCTTATTGTAGTTTATGGTAATCTTTTATGTATTGTACTGCTGCTGTGGAGTAAAAACATTTCCTACCATAGTTAGTGATTCTGATTTTGGAAACTATTTCTTCAGGTGGAGCAGGCCAAAAACTTTTGAGTCAGAATCAGAACCTTAAAATTACTCATTTAGATGTGAAATATAGAGACTTTTCTTCTCAGGCAGTACTTTGTATCGAGGGTGACTCATTTCCCTTCTCAATCTGTGGGTTCTGAGGTGGATGTTGAGATCACCCTGAGAAGCTTGAAGCAATGCAGAGAAAATGTACATGGTTGTTTCCAGGACTTGAGGACATGAATTACAGGAAAGGCTAGTTAGGTTATGAATTTATTAAATGGAGTGCAGAAGAATGAGGGGAGATCTTAAATACAAAATGATAAGTTGCATAGATAGGGTGAATGCATGCAGACTGCTTCCCCTTAGGTTGGGTGAGAGGTCATGGGTTTAGGGTGAAAGGTGCCCCCAATATAGGAAACACCCTCTCTATGTCCACTCTATTTTGGTCTTACGATATTGGATAGTTTTCACTCAACACTGATGATGAACTTTATACTTAAGAACCTTATACTAAACATCCACAAGACAAAAATTCTTTACTTCATTAAAAATATGCTGAGTCCCCAGCATTTTCTACATTTATATGGCACCTTAATCTTTCCTTAGCCCAGAACAGGCAAGATTAAAGCATCCTGGGTGGCACAGTATCATCGCATTTAGTGTGTCTTTATTAAAGCACTAGCGACCCAGGTTCAATTCCCCCTACTATCTATAAGGAGTCTTACGTTCTCTCTGAGATCGTGTGGGTTTCATCTGGGTGCTCTGGTTTCCTCACACATTCCAAAGATATACGGGTTGGGGTTAGCAAGTTGTGGGTATGTATGTCGGTGCTGGAAGCATAATCACATTTGTGGGCTGCCCACAGCACAATTCTTGGCTATTGACACAAATGATACATTTCAGGATGTAAGGATTACACTACACACTGCATCCGCAAAGGAAGCAGCATTATGAAGGACCCCATGTACCCCTCATACAATCTCTTCTCCCTCCTGCCGTCTGGGAAAAGGCTCCGAAGCATTCGGGCTCTCACGACCAGACTATGTAACAGTTTCTTCCCCCAAGCTATCAGACTCCTCAATACCCGAAGCCTGGACCGACACCTTGCCCTATTGTCATGCTTATTATTTATTGTAATGCCTGCACTGTTTTTGTCCACTTTACACAGTCCTGTGTATGTCTGTAGTCTAGTGTAGCTTTCTCTGTGTTTTTTTTACATAGTTCAGTCTAGTTTTTTGTACTGTGTCATGTAGCACCATGGTCCTGAAAAATGTCTCATTTTTACTATGTACTGTACCAGCAGTTATGGTCGAAATGACAATAAAAGTGACTTGACTTGAAGTACGTGACAAATTTTATTTAGAGATACAGCATAGTAACGGGCAATTCTGGCCAAACAAGCCCACACGGCCCAATTACACTTATGTGACCAACTAACCTATTTATCTGTACATCTTTGGAATGTGGGAGGAAACCAGAAGAAACTCATGTGGTCATGGGAAGAAAGTACTAAGTTCTTACAGACAGTGGCGGGAATTGAACCCAGATCACTGGCGCTAACCACTAGGCTTCCATGCCACTTCTTAAGTAAACACTGGGGAACGATATTTCAGATCCCCAGGAACTGCTGATATATCCAAAGGGAAAATACCAATCACAAGAACCTATTTCTTGATCAGTACACTCTGGTCTTTCAAATATACACAGATAAATCATGAACGGAGGCATACCTTGAAGGCAGAAGAAATAATAAAAACAAAGAAATACTCAAGTTGCAAAATAGTACAACCATGGCTGACGAGGGAAGTCAAAGCTAATGCAAAATCAAAAGAGGAGCCGGAGCAGGAGGGTGGCGGCGAGGGGAAAAAAAATAGAAAGAGAAGACATCCAACAAAGCAAAAATTAGCAGAAAGATAGAGGATTGGGAAACTTAAAAACCTACAGAAAGCAACTAAAAGATTCATTAAGAGGGAAAAGATGAAATATGAAAGAAAATTAGCAAACAATTTCATGGTGGATAGAATAAGCTTTTTCAAATATATTAAAAAAAGAGAGATGAGAGTGGAATAAGACAGCTAGAAAATGAGGCCAGAGAAATAATAACGGGGGACAAGGAGATGGCAAATTAACTAAATGTGTATTTTGTATCACTTCTCACTGTAGAAGACGCTTGCAGTTTACCAGATGTTGAACAGTGTGAGGGAAGAAATGTGAGTGCAGTTACAAGGGAGAAGGTGCTCAAAAAGCTGTAAGACCTGAAGATGCACAAGTCACCAGCACTGGATGAATAGCAGTCTAGAGTTCTGAAAGAGGTGGTGGTAGAGATTGTGGAGGCACTAGTAATGATCTTTCAAGAATCATTGGACTTTGGCATGGTTCCAGAGGACTGGACAATTGTAAGTGTCGCTCCACTCTTTAAGAAAGGAAGGAAGCAGCAGGAAGGAAATTATAGATCAGTTAGCCTGACCTCAGTGGTTGGGAAGATGTTGGAAATAATTGTTAAGGATGAAGTTAAGGAGTACTTGGTGACACTGGAAAGATAGGATAAAGTCAGCATGGTTTCCTTAAGGGGAAATCTTGCCTGACGAACCAGTTGGAATTCTTTGAGGAGATTGCAAGTAGGATAGATAAAGGGGATGCAGTAGATGTTGTATACTTGGATTTTAAGAAGACCTTTGACAAGGTGCCACACAGGAGGCTGCTTACCAAGCTAAGAACCTGTGGTATTACAGGGAAGTTGGCTGATTGGTAGGAGGCAGTGTGGGAATAAAAAGATCCTTTTCTGGTTGGCTGGTAGTGACTAGTGGTATTCCTCAGGGGTTGGTGTTGCAGTATGCTGTATATCAATGATTTAGATGATGGGGTCTTTGTTGCCAAGTTTGCTGATGATAGTGAAGATTAGTGGAGGGGCAGGTAGTGTTGAGGAAACAGGAAGGCTGCTGGAGGACTCAAGACCACAAGAAAGTGTGGTCAAGAAAGTGGAAAATAAAATATAATGATCAAAAATGTACGGTCATGTACTTTGGTAGAAGAAATAAATGTGCAGATTATTTTCTAAAAGGGGAAAAATTCCAAAAACCTGAGATTCAAAGGAACTTGGGAATCCTTGTGCAGAATACCCTAAAGGTCAACTTGCAGGAAGCTTTAATGGTGAAAAAAACAAATGTACTGTTAGCTTTCGTTTCAAGGGGTCTAGAATACAAGAGCAAGGATGTGATGCTGAGGCATTGTAAGGCACTGGTGAGGCCTCACCTTGAGAATTGTGAACAGTTTTGGGCTCCTTATCTAAGAAAAAATGTGCTGGCATTGGAGAGAGTCCAGAGGAGGTTCACAAGGATGATTACAGGTATGAAGGAGTTATATGAGGAATGTTTGATGGCTCTGGGCCTGTATTCACGGGAATTTAGAAGGATGGGGGGGGGGGGTGGATCTCATTGAAACTTTGCGAATGTTGAAAGTCCTAGACAGAGTCTATTTGGAAAGGATATTTCCCATCGTGGGGGAGATGTTTAGAAATTTTTTGAGCCAGAGGGTGGTGAACTTGTAGAATTTGTTACTACAGGCAGCTGTGGAGGCCAGGTCATTGGGTATATTTAAGATGGAGATTGAAAGGTTCTCAATTGGAGATAGCATCAAAGTTTACAGGGTGAAGGCTGGGAAGTGGGGCTGAGGAGGGGAAAAAGGATAAGCTGTGATTGAATGGCGGAACAGACTCGATGGGCCAAATGGCCTAATTCTGCTCCTATGTCCTATGATCTTATTGTCTTACTTAGAGCCTGTTGTTTTGTGTTAATGCTTATCAAGCAGATTTTATCATCCAGGCATTTGTAAAATCTGCAGTTTTCAGATAATGACCGCACTGTTTGGTGAACAGCACAGCAAACTGTCCAAGGCTCGTTTTGTCATCTGGTGACTATATCCAGACCTCAGTCAGCTCGGCTGTCTCTCTCTTATGTATGTGCATAGGTTTGAGTGTGTGTGTGCTTATGAAGATACATGCTTGTGCGTTTGCATGTGTATGTCTATATGTGTCCATCTGTGTGCATGTATATATGAGCACTATATGTCTATGTGCATGGCATGCACCTCTGTGTGCTGTTAGTATGTGGGTGTGTGTCAGTAAGCTCTGTGTGTGTGTGTGTGTGTGTGTATTTATGTGTGCACTGTGTATACCTTTGTCATGAGTGTGTGTGTGTGTGTGTGTGTGTGTGTGTTTGTTGGTGGGGGTAGGGGTTAGCATTAGGTCCCTGCATCAGAACATAGTCCCTAGTTATCTTGGATCCCCTTTTCCTCTGGGCTGAGATCTGGCTTTGTCAGCCCCACATGACAGCTGATGTCAGCCGCCACACTCTGTGAATTCATGCACAGGCATCTCTCGTCCTCAGAACAGGAGAGCGGGGAGCAGGTTACCCTGGAGACTGAGGGATTGCTTGTGCAGGGATATTCCTCACTCCAGCCTGATCCAATGACCATTCAATTAATTTAAGACCGTTTAATGTTATTTGCTGTACACAAGTATGAAGAACAAAATAATTGTTACTCCAGATCCAATCAGCAAAAATCACAAGATAATCAGCCTTACTGCTTGGGAAAAGTACCTGTTTTTGAGTCTGGTGGTCCTGGCACGGTTGCTATGCAGCCCCTTCCCTGATGGGAGTGGGACAAATAGTCCATGAGTGGGTGGGATCCTTCATGATATTACTAGCCTTTTTCTGGCACCTTTCAGTAACACCATCCTTGATGGTGGGTATACTGGTGTCGGTGCTAAATTGGCCAGTTTTGACTACCCGTGTAGTGTTGGTGCTTTCACGGAAAGGTCCAAAATCTCAACCATCCTTCCAAAGTGTATTCCCCACTCTGCTGCCTCCCCACAGCTCAGTTCAGCACCTCCAGTCTTATCCGAGCTGACCAAGTATAAAACATTCATAAACATCTGAGACTGTCCTGCTAGGGTTTGGTAAACCGTTGATGGAAGAAATTATTCTGCATGGCACAAACACAAGAGATTCTACAGATTTCCAGCATCCGTGAAAGCGCAACACACACAAAATGCTGGAAGAACTCAGCAGGTCAGACAGCATCTATGGAGATGTTGCATGCTGACATCTTTCATCAGGACTGGAAAGATCAAAGAGCAATACAGCACAGATACAGGCCTTTAGGCCCAACATTTTTCATGCCAACCAACCAGATAGTCCTAAATTCCTACTTTTGGCCCATAACCTCCCAAGTGCTTCTTAAATGACCTATTTTACCTGTCTCATTGACACATAACAGGCACAACAGCCCAATGCGTCCAGGCCAACTATGTTGCCCACACACTTAGTCCCAATTTCCTGCATTCCATCCCTATCCCTCTAATCCCCACCCCTCTATGTACCAATTCAAGGTCCTGTCTAATGTTACCATTGTATCTGCTTCAACCACTTCCTTTGACAGTTCGTTCCATGCATTCAATACCCTCTGCATGAACAAGTTACCCCTCAAGTCTCTTTTAAATTGTTCCCCTCACCATAAATATAGTCTCCATTGCTTTCGGCTCCCCTACCCTGGGGAAAAGATTTCTTATCCATGTCTCTCATAATTTTGAATACTTCTGTAAGGTCACTCATCCTTCTCCTAAATTCTAAGAAATAAAGACCTGTCCTGGGTAACCCCTCTCTAGAGGTTGCCAAGCTCTCTAGTCCTGGCAAAATCCTCACAATCAAGCCAAAGTCAGAAAGGACAACAATGAATTTTTTGCATGAATTTGCAGAAATTATTCAACATAATTCAGTTTGGAAAAGGAAGTTGCAAAAGCCAGAATAAGAAGGTGAGGGGGAGGAGAAGGAGTACCAGCTGGCTGGTGATAGGTGAGACGGGGTGAGAGGAAGGTGGGGTGAAGTGAGAATCTGGGAGGTGATAGGTGGGAGGGGTAAAGGGCTGAAGAAGAAAGAATCTAATAGGAGAGGAGAGTGGACCATGGAAGCAGGAGGGGAATCAGAGGGTGGTGATGGGCAGGTGAGGAGAGGAGAAGGGCTAAGGTACATATGGTGTCTTCCTGAAAATGCTGCAAAGAAGACAATCAGCTCTTAACACACTGTTTTGTCTTCAGCACACTATCACACATGTAGGCAAAAATGCTGTAGTTTAAAATTCAGTTTATTCTCGTGGTAAAGGTTCAGATTACTGGTTGCTTCGATAATTGTAGTGGAATGTGTGTTTGGCAGTAATTCTTCAAGCATGTGGAAGGTGTCAGGTCATTTCTATAAATTTAGAGCAATGCACACAGAGATTAGGAGAACTTTGCTAGAAATCTATTAATAATTTGCGCTGTATATTAGAGTGGAAAGGTAGCGAAGAGGTTAGCGTGATGCCTTACAGCACCAGCGACCCAGGTTCAATTGCTGTCTGTAAGGAATTGGTATGTTCTCCCCATGTCCATGTTAGTTTTTTCTGGGTGCTTCAGCTTCCTCCCAAATTTCAAAGATGTTCGGGTTAGGTTTACTGAGTTGTGACCATACTATGTTGGTGTCTGAAGCATGGAGCTGCATGCAGGCTGTCCCCATCACATCCTTGGACCATGTTGGTTGTTGGTGCAACGTGGAGCATTTCACTGTATGTTTCAATGTACATGTGACAAGTAAAGCTAATATCCTTAAAAGCTTTACTATTGAGGGTAGAAACACCCAGTAATTTAAGTGGAGTAACGCATCTTGCTAACACGGAGTGAATTTGCCCTCATTAATTTTGCAGATTGCATGACACTTGATGGAAATGTAGGGAGGAATGAAATGGGATCAGTTTAGGGTTGGTGGAGATAAGTGGTTGAGGGCTAGTGACAATGTGAAAGGGTGAAGAGCCTGTTTCTGCATTGTATGAATCTTGGGGCCGCATTGTGGTAGAGATAGTGGAGATGCTACCTTACAGATTGTACCACCTTTGATCCTGACCTCTGGCTCTGTCGGTGTGTCGTTTGCACGTTGTCCCTGTTACTGTGTTACTGCAGTTTCCTCCCATATCTCATAGACATGCAGGTTGGTAAGTTAACTGGCCAGGGTAAACCGTTTATTTCTTATATAATTCTTTATTCTTTACAGTTGTTGAATGTTGTTTTTGTTGCATGTTGCACTCTGATTAACACATCACAGTAAATTCTTAACAAAGTACATATCAAACAGATTTGTAAATGTATATGGAATAAGGTAGATGATCTTGTTGCTTGGTTAGAGACAGGCAGGTATGATGTGGGCTTCACTGAGTTGTAGCTGAAAGAAGATCAAAGTTGAGAGCTTAACATTCAATGATTCACATTGCATTGAAAGGACAGACAGGTAGGTAGAGGGGGTGGGTGGCGCATTTCATACAAAAATGATATCAAATCCTTACAGAGAGGTGACATAGTATCGAATGATATAGGATCTTTGTAGGTAGAGTTAAGATATGCAAGAGTAAAAGACCCTGATGGGAGTTATATAAAGGCCCCCAAACAGTAGCCAGGATGTGGGCTACAAGTTACAATGGGAGATAGAAAAGGCATGTAAAAGAGACAGTGTTACAATCGTCATGGAGGATCTCAATAAGCAGGTAGATTGGGAAAATCAAGTTGGTGCTGGATCAGCAAGACCAAGGAGATGATTATTGACTTAAGCAGAAAGAAAGCGGAGGTCTGTGAGCCTGTCCACGGGGGACTCGAGGTGGAGAGGGTCAGCAACTTTAAATTCCTCGGTGTTATCATTTCAGAGGACCTGTCCTGGGTCTATCATGGCAGTGCCTCTACTTAGAAGTTTGTGAAGATTTGGCATGTCATCTAAAACTTTGAAAAACTTCTGTAGATGTGTGGTGGAGAGTATATTGATTGGTTGCATTGTGGCCTTGTATAGAAACACCAATGCCCTTGTACAGAAAAGTCTACAAAAAGTAGTGGATACGGCCTTGTCCATCATGGGTAAAACCCTCACTACCATTGAGCACATCTACAAGGAGCACAGTCGGAGGAAAGCAGCATCCATCCATTGTCAAGAACCCTCACCATGCAGGCAATGCTCTCTTCTTGCTGCTGCCAATCAGGGAAGAAAGTACTGGAGCCTCAGGACTCATACCACCTGGTTCAGGAACTGTTAGTAGCTATCAATCATTAAGGTCTTGAACCGGTGGGGGGGGTGCGGTGGTTGATAACTTCACTCGCCCGTCACAGAATTGTCCCCACTGAAATGGATTCACTTCCAAGTACTCTTCATCTTATGTTCTCAATATTTATTGCTTATTTTTTCCTCTTTTTGTACTTGCACAGTTTGTTGTTTATTTTTGTACGTTGGTTGATGTCCATCCTGTTGGGTGTGGTCTTTCATTGGCTTCTTTGTATTTCTTGTATTTACTGTGATTGCCCTAAAAATATGAATCTCAGGGTTGTATGTGGCAACTTATATGCACCTTGATAATGAATTATGATTAACAACAGAAGAAAGGCAATCATAGACCAGATAGCTTAACTTCAGTGGTTGGCAAGATATTGGAGTACTTTATTAGGGGTGAGATTTCAGGCTGCTTGGTGGTGCATGATAAAGTAGGCAAAAGTCGGCATGGTTTCCGAATGGAAATCCTGTCTGACGAATCTGTTGGAAATTTTTGAGGAAATAACAAGCAGGGTAGACAAAGTAATGTTAGTGGATATTGTTTCCTTGGATTTGTTTCCTTTGACAAGTTGTCAAACATGAGGCTACCTAAAAAGATAAGAACCCATGCTATTACCAGAAGAATACCAGAGTGGATAGAAGATTGGCTGATTGACAGAATGCAGAGTAGGAATAAAGTGGGCCTTTTTTGGTTGGCTGCCGGTGACTAGTGGTGTTCTGCAGGGGTTGGTGTTGAAACAACTTCTTTTCGCATTATATGTAAATGATTTGGATAATGGAATTTGTGGCCAAGTTTGCAGGCGATACAAAGGTAGGTGGAGGGGCAGGTGGTGTGGAGGAATCAGGGAGTCTGTAGAATGGGTTTGACAGATTGGAAGAATGGGCAAAGTAGTGGCAGATGGAACAAAGTGTAAGGAAGTGTATGGTCATGTACTTTGATAGGAGGAGTAAAGGCGGACACTATTTTCTAAACAGGGAGAAAATTCAAAAATCAAAGGTGCAAAGGGACTTGGGAGTCCTTGTGCAGGATTCCCTAATGGTTAACTTGCAGGTTGGGTCAGAGGTAATGAATGCAATGTTACTATCCATTTCAAGAGGTCTAGAATATAAGAACAAGGATTTATTGCTGAGGCTTTATAAGGAATTGTCAGCTGCACTTAGGGTATTGTGAACAGTTTTGGGCCCCTTATCTAAGAAAAGTTGTGCTAGCATTGGAGAGGGTCCAGAGGAGAATTGTTCAGGAAATGAAAGGGTTAACGTATGTTAACGTTTGATGGCTCGGGGTCTTAATTCCCTGGATTTTAGAATAAAGAGGGGTGATTTCATTGAAACCTAATTGAATAGTGAACGGCCTGGACAGAGTGGATATGGAGAGGATCTTTCCTATAGCGGGTAAGTCTAGGACCAGAGGGCATAACATCAGAATAGAGGGATGTAGATTTAGAACAGAGATAAGGAGAAGTTTCCTTAGCCAGAGGTGGTGAACGTGTGCAATTCATT
Source organism: Hypanus sabinus (assembly GCF_030144855.1). NCBI lineage: Eukaryota > Metazoa > Chordata > Chondrichthyes > Myliobatiformes > Dasyatidae > Hypanus > Hypanus sabinus. Next base: position 73,480,424 of record NC_082715.1, on the reverse strand, counting down.
GCTACAGACAACTGTGGAAGGCAAGCCAAAGCAGAGGTTGATAGGTTCCTCATTAGTCAGTATGTCAATGGTTATAGGGAGAAGCCAAAAGAATGGGGTTGAAATGGATAATAAATCAGCCATGAGGAATGGTGGACCTGACCAGATGGGCCAAATGGCTTAACTCTGCTCATATGTCTCGTGGCGGATAAAGTTGATCCTTGATTCCCTGCTGAGAATCCTGCCATTAACCTTGCATTCTACCTTTGAATAACCTTATTTTCTGGATTCCTACACTCACACACAGGGTTAATCCACAGTTAATTCTACCAAAAAAGTATTGAAATTTGTGATGTAGAAATATTTAATGCTGGATATTTTGTTTCAGCTCCAATGATAATCTCAGGAAATTTGCAACATTACTGGTTATCTCTTACTGTACTCACTTTGGCCATGCTCATTTGAGCTCTAGTCAATGATGAGAATCTGCTTGTTCCTGCTTTCCCATGGGTAGAACTGTTTGGCTACCCTGAAAAATGGAAAAATGAGTGTTTGTTTTGCAAAGTGTAGCAAACCCCATCAGTTTTAACACACAAGCCTGCCGGCAGTCCTTCGTGCCTTTGCTTCATGAGGCTGTGTGGTTTCAAATTGGATAACCATAGAAGGCAGGGGATGGTTTTAGATTGACCATATTGGCCAGCAATATAATGAAGGATCTCACCCACCCTGTTCATGGACTGTTTGTCCCACTCCCATCAGGGAGGAGGCTACATGACATTCATGCCAGGAGAACCAGACTCAAAAATAGTTACTTTCCCCAAGCTTTAAGGCTGATCAACACCTCCACTCCTCCATACACCAATCCCTACTTTATCATTTATTGTCAAAGTTACCTTATATACAGACTCTTTAGTACCTATTGTCACTTTATGGACATACAATCAATCTATTTATCTAAGCTATTCTTAGGTAATTATATTTATTGTTTTTTTTATTATTGTTCTCTTCATCTTATGTGTGCTGCATCAGATCTGGAGTAACAATTATTTTGTTCTCCTTTACATTTGTGTGCTCAATGACATTAAACAATCTTGAATATTCTGCCTGGAGGTCAGTGACCGTACAGTGAAATGTGTCACTTACGTCAAGTCGTATCAGCGAAGATTGTGCTGGAGGTAGCCCGCAAATGTTGCCGTGCTTCTGGTGCCAACATAGTTTGCCCACAACCCACTAAGCCTAACCCATACATCTTTGGAATGTTTGAGCAAACTGGAGCACCCAGATCAAATCCACACAAGTGAACGTACAAGCTCCTTACACATAGCGGCAGGGATCGCGTCATGATCGGTGATTGCTGCTGCTGTAACGTGATTGTGCTAACTGCTACACTACTGTTCCATCCAGCATACTGTGAATAGGTGATCAGAGTTGTTTTCCAATATTAAATGGCATTTAAATTCTATAACTTTAATCTGTCAATGCAAAATCCACCTATCTTTATCAATAACCCAACATTTCTACTTTTGTGTTTTCACGTAACCTCAGTCGAAAAGGCCTGCTTACATTTACCCCATTTATACCCTTCATAATTTTATATACCCCTATCAAATCTTCTCTCGTTCTCCTACACTCCAGGGAATAAAGTTCTGACCTATTCAACCTTTCCCTATAACTCAGGTCCTCAAGTCCCAGCAACATCTCTGTACTTTGTATAGAGTTACTATTCAGATTCAGTTTATTGTCATTTAAAATCCACAAATGCAATGCAGTTAAAAAATAAGACAACGTTCCCCCAGAATGATATCAACAAAGCACATGACAAAACAGACTACACCAGAAAATCCACATAACATTTGGCAATCCCCAATCCAGAGTCTGGAGAGGCTGCTGCGTAGTAATATTGCGCTACCGTCTATGAGGATCTGGGTGAGGATGGTTAACAAGAGAAGCCCATTGGGGTGGGATGGTACCTCAAATGTTTCAGAGTCAGAATCAGGTTTATTATTGCTGATATATGTCATGAAATTTATTGTTTTGTGACAAGGTTTAAGATACTGTAAATTACAATGAGATTATATGAAAATACAGTGCAAAATTTCAAATTAGTGAGGTAGTGAATCATAATCAACGTCAGGATTATTGTCACTGACATGTCATAAAATTTGATGTTTTGTGGCAGCAGTACGGTGCAATAGTGTTCTTAGGCCATATACCTGATGATGAAGGGTAAGAATCTATTCCTAAAATATTGACTGTGGGCTTTGCAGGCTTCAATACCTTCTCATCGTAATTATCATTTCACTATTTTTAATCTCTTTTTCACAATAATTTATCTTAATACATTTCTTATTTAACTATATATTTCTCAATAATCTTCATTTGGAACTTATTCTCTCTTCTATTTCTCATCGTTTGAAAGATCCAGAGTTGTAGCATGAGGCCAAGCATCAATCCAAACAGTTATTTGTTCACTGAAATACATTTTCTCCCCCAGCAGCATGCAATATTCACTAATCAATGCTTTCTACTTCCTTTGCCTTTCCTAATGCCTCTCTCCAGTTTTCTCTTTCCCTGCCCTGTCTTGGTAATCGGTGCTGAGTCAGCACTTGTTTGCTTAAAGTCAACAGCTGGCTTAAAATGTTTTGACTTAAAGAGGTCTGAAGTTATGAGAGACAGAAAGCTGAGGGCATCAACAGGAGTGATTGACGAACAGCACAGTGCAGTCAGTTCATTCTCCAAGTAAATTTTTTTTTATTGTCGCATGTGCCAAGATATAGTGAGAAACTTGCTTTGCATTCTGTCCATAGAAATCAATTCATTCCCTAGTGCATTGAGGTAGTACAAGGTAAAACAATAATATAATGTAGAATAAAGTGTTACAGTTAGAGAAAGTGCAGTGCAAGTAGACAATAAGGTGGAAGGCCATAGCGAGGTAGATTGTGAAGTCAAGAGTCCATAGAGTTACAAAACACTTCAGGTCCTTCAGCCCATCCATTCCGTGTTAGAACTTTTAATCTGCCTAGTCCCATCGACCTGCTCCCGGACACTAGTCCTCCATACCCTTCCCATCCATGTATCTATCCAAATTTCTCTTAAATGTTGAAATCAAACCTGCATCCACCACTTCCACTGCAACTCGTTCCACATTCTCACCACCCTCTGAATGATGAAGTTCCCCCTCATGTTTCCCTTAAACATTTCACCTTTCACCCTTAATCTATGACCTTTAGTTGTAGTCACATCCAGGGGAGAAGGCAATTGTTCACTTTTTGCCTTTTCCCCTTAACCTTCCCATCATCTCCCCTCCCCGGATTCTAACCCTCATCTACACACGATTTACAGTGCAATTCACCAACCAAATCAGCATGTGTGTGGGATGTTGGAGGAAAATGGAGACCCGGGGAGAAACCATGCCGTCATAGAAAGAACCTGCAAGCTCCACAAGTACAAATAGTACCAGAGCCAGGATTGAGCCCAGATCTCTGACATTGTGAGGCAGTAGCTCTACAGGCTGTGCTGCTTTGCTGCCCCAAAAAGGGTTGCATGGTAGCATTGTAGTTGGCAAAAGGCTTTACAGTGCCAGTGATTGGGGTTCAATACTCACAGCTGTCCAGAAGGAATCTGTACATTTTCCTTGTAACTGCGTGGGTTTCCTCCAGGTGCTCTGATTTCCTCCCCACATTCCAAAGACTATACGGGTTAGGGTTAGAAAGTCGTGGGCATGCTTTGTTGGTTATTGATGCAAATGACATTTTTCATAGTATGTTTCAACATTTTGATTTACGTGTGATAAATTCCCATGGCATTACAGGGAAGATACTGGCATGGACAGAGAAATGGCTGACAGGCAGGAGGCAGCGAGTGGGAATAAAGAGAGCCTTTTCTGGTTGGCTACCTGTGACTAGTGGTGTTCCTCAGGGGCCTGTAAAGGAACCACTACTTTTCACATTGTCAGTGATTTAGATAATGGAATTGATGGCTTTGTGGTAAAATTTGCAGATGATATGAAGGTAGATGGAGGGTAGGTAGTGCTGAGGAAGCAATCCTATTGCAGCAGGACTCAGACACGTTGGAAGAATGGGCCAAAAAAAGTGGCAGATGGAATACAGTGTTGAGAAATGTATGATAATTCATTTTGGTAAGAGGAACAAAAGTGCAGACTATAATCTAAATAGGGAGAAAATTCAAATATTAGAAGTGCAAAGGCACTTATGAGTCCTTTTGCAAGACTTCCAGAAGGTTAATTTACAGGTTAAGTCTGTGGTGAAGGAGGTAAATACAATGTTGACATTTATTTCAAGGGGAATAGAACATAACAGCAATATATAAAAGACTCACCAGGCCGCACTTGGGAGTATTGTCAACAGTTTTGAGCCGTATATCTCAAAAAGGATGTGTTGTCATTGAAGAGAGTCCAGAAGAGTTTCATGAGGATGATTCCAGGAATGAAGGGGTTAACATATGAGAACCATTATGCAGCTTTGGGCCTGTACTCACTGGAATTTAGAAGAATGTGGGGGGGGGGGTGGATCTCATTGAAACCTATCAAATGTTGAAAGGACTAGATAAAGTGGATGTGCAGAGGATGTTTCTATGGTGGGGGTGTCCAGAACTAGAGGGCACAGCCTCAAAATTGAGGGGCGACCTTTTACAACAGAGCTAAAGAAGAAATATTTTCACCAGAGAGTAGTGAATCTGTGGAATGCTCTGCCACAGACAGCTGTGAAGGCCAAGAGTGCGGGTATATTTAAAATGAAAATTGATCGTTTCCTGATTGGTCAGGGCATCAAAGGTTATGGCAAGGAGGCAAGTGTATGGGGTTGAGTGGGATCCAGGATCAGCCATGATGGAATAATGGAGCAGGCTAGATGGTCTGAATGGCCTAATTCTGCTATCATATGGCCTTAAACTAATCTTTTGTCAAAATTCTAAGTGGTTTGTACACCTCTGAGATTGAGTCCTCTGTGACATGATGTGACCTCACAATAAGTAAACAGGCTAAAATGGGGACAAAATTTTCAAGTCATTAAATTGAACACACAAAGTTTTTCAACTGTTGGTTGCCGCAAAGGAGTAAAAACGTAACATCTCTCAAGATAGACCTTTTTGAACTTTCATCGAGAGAATGAAGTGTGAGTGTGTAGGGGAATATGTGGTTTCATATCTGGGTAGCAGGGGAAATTCTAAGAAAGAAGTGAGATATGGAAGTGAAAGATCAAGGCAAATGTACTAATTGTGCTGAGAATTGTAATGTTCCACTTTGTGGTTGCATCTGGCTGCTTTGAACCAAGTGCAGTCAGCACGGTGTGGGGGTGCAGCTGACAGGACCAGACCCTAAATATCTGCAGACTTGACAGCTGAGCTTGTAACTAGGAATCAACTTTGCGTAGATTCTTCTGGGAAAGTTCTTATCATGCCTGTCAAAACAGGGGCTATTGTGCTTTCTTATTTAATTTTACCAGGAGTAAGATCGATTGTTTAAAAATAATAGCATTTTGTGGTTTCTTAAATTGTAGATAGAGCATAGAACAGTACTGCACAGGAACGGGCTCTTCATTCTGCAATGTCGTGTCAAACCAGTTAAATTAGTAATCAAATGGCTAACAAAACTAATCTCTTCTGCCTATGCAAGTCCATATCCTTCCATTTTCCTCACATTCATGTGTCTAAACTTCTCTTAAAAGTCTGTAATATTTCTCCCTCAATCTCAAGCCCAGACAGTACATTCCAGGGACCTATCACTCTCTGTGTAAATACTCTTGTCCCTCACATCTCCTTAGAAACTACCCCCTCTCACCTTGAATACTGTCTGGTTTAGAGATTTCAACCATTGGAAAAAGATATTGTTCTGTCTACTCCATCTATGCCTCCCATAATTATAAATTTATATCAGATCTCTCCTCACAGATAGACACTCTGATAGCAGTGTTACAATTGCTGAGTGAAACTGATGTGTGATTTTACTGTTGATGTGTGCTGGCTGCTATATTTATCGACATTTTTTTGGCCAAAATTGTTTTGTTGCTTGTTTCCGATTAACAAGTCACTTTGAATATGCACTGCTGTTACTGTTCTGGTATCACCTCGTGACAGAGGAACCTTTGCTGAAGAATATTTAGGGCAAGTTTACTGGATGTTTGTTCGCTGATGATTGATTTGAACTCTCACTTGCTGTTGCTATAGCAACTGAGGATGGTTAAAGGCTAGAGGCCATCTTGTGCTCCGACTGGAAATGGTATAAGGTTTCAGACTCAGATGAGGCAATCTCCTGGAATAAGCTCCCACAGAGCATCTGAAATTCAGATTTATTCATCACGTGTACATTGAAACATACAGTGAAATGTGACGCTTACCTTAACAACCAACACACCGCGAGGATGTTAGGGGCAGCCCTCAAGCGTCGCCACACATTCTGGCGCCAGCGCCAAAATAGCATGCCCACCATGAACAGCAGAACAACATAGAACACAATGAAAAACAACATCCAAGTGACAAAACAAAAACAGCAAAACAAGTCCTTTCTCTCCCTCCCAACCACCCCCACACATGGAGAGTCCTGGAACTCCAGGACAGGCCTCCGGCATCCAGTTTCCAGACTTGGCATTTTGCTTTGACTTCTGACCGACCTTCAGGCTTTGATCTTCAGTGTTAGCCCCCAGACTAGCCAAAGAGGAGACACTGAACTGCAGCACACCAGCTCATTGGCTCTCATGCTTCCTGCTCGCACAGACATTTGATCCCAGGACCTATTGACCTGGGGCAGCCGGACATCCACTCATTCTCTTGAGTCCCCACCTCTGGGACACAGAGTGTATTTTTAAGCTAGTCCCATTTCCCTTCACAGATGCTGACCGATCTGTTGTATTTCACCCGGCACTTTGCACGTTGCTCCATGTTGCAGCATCTGCTTGTTTCACAAAACCATAAGGCATAGGAGCAGAATTATCCATTCAGCCCATCGAATCTGCTCTGTCTTCCATCGTGGCTGATTTATTATCTCTCTCAATCCCCATACTCCTGTTTACTCCCCGTAACCTTTGACTCCCTGACGAATCAAGAATCTATTAACCTCCTCTTTAAACCTACCCAAAGACTTGGCCTCCACAGCTGTCTGTGACAATGAAATTCCATTGATTCACCATCCCCTTGCTAAAGAAATTTCTCCTCATCTTTGTTATAAATGATCTTCCTCCTCCATGATAGGAAACATCCTCTTCACATCCACCCTATCTAGGCCTTTCAGTATTTGATAGGTTTCAGTGAGATCCCCTATTGAGATTGGGCTAATGTCTTACAGTTAAAGAGCTTGGTGTGTGTTTCACTTCAGTTCTGTACAGCAAGAGCAATGAAATAGTAAATACATAGGATTGTCATCCCATGAATCAGCCAGTTGCAGTTCACATGTAACCTTTCCCTGCCTCGTTCACTCCAAGTCATCTGGAGCATCTGGTGACATCATTTTGCATAGCCTGCTGGCTGAATGATTTACTGTAGACTTTTCTAAATTTATAATTATAAGCTTGGGCTCATCAAGAGCATTGCTGACATACCTTTAATTCTGTATTCAAACTGCTGGAGGAACTCAGCAGATCAGGCAGTATCTATGGAGGGGCATCAAAGATCGAGATTCTGGGTTGAGAACCTTCGTCAGGTCCTGTTAGCAAGGTGCAAGTGGAGGGGGGGGGGTGGGTTCATGCTTCATTGGGGGATTTGGTGTGCCACCAAAGGTTCTAGCAAATTTCTACAGATACACTGGCACGGAGGCATCAATGCACAGGAGTGGAAACAACTGCAGAGGTTTGCAAACTCAGGCAGCTCTTTCAGAGGCACACACCTCCTCGTCATTGAGGACATCTTCAAAAGGAATGCCTCAAGAAGGCAGCATTAAGAACTCTCATCACCCAGGACATGTCCTCTTCTCACTGCTACCATCAAGGAGGAGGTACAAGCGACTGAAGACCTACACCCAACAATTCAGGAATAATTCTTCCCCTCCACCATCAAATTTCTGAACAGTCCATGAACCTATGAACAATGCCTTTGTTAATCCTTTTCTTTGCACAATTTATTTTGTAATTTATTGTAATCTTATGTACTGCTGCTGCAAAACAAGAGATTTCACATTATATGTCAGGGACAGTAGACCTGAATTTGATTCTGAATTGTAACTTGTTCGTCATTTGAAAGCACAGAGTCCACACCTTATTTGTGAATCATCCATGGTTGGCAGGACTCCTTGACTTGCTGCTTTTTTCACTCCCTGAATGGAGCTTAACATCCAAATACAATAAGGAATGCAAATCTGTTCTTACACATGAAAGGATATTTTGCAAGAAAAGCAGATGTGCATAACCTTTCACTGGCACTGCACATTTCCTGCATCACAATAGATTAAACCCTTTTATCTTATCAAACTTTAAGCTTTGCTCTGCTGCCTAGGCAATTAGTTGATAGAAGAGAGGTCTGTGTGCTGCTTTGAACTTCAGTGCAATTAAAGGTTTATGAATAGTGAAGTAAACAGGAAAGCACTTCCAAATTCAGATTTTGATTGCAATTGATTTTTCACGTGTACATTGAAACATACAGTGAGTGGTGGTTGTGTGACTTAACAGCTGACACAACACAAGGATGTCCTGGGGGCAGCCCACTGGTGTTCCCACACATTTTGGTTGTGGCTCTCAGATAGGTTAACCTCAATGCTGAAGCAGAACAACATAAACACATGCAGACAATGGGCCTCTGACCTCTAGGTAAACTCAGCAAGAGGTTTTAATTTTTTGGCTTCCACCTCTGGACTCACTGAAGTCTGGAATTGGACAAGGATGCCCTCTGGACTTTGCCAAACTTTTAGTACTGACCTTAAAACTCGCTCAACATGGGTTCAATCTTTCCACCATTTAATGACACTCCTACCATTTAACCTCCTTCCACATTATCTCCCATTCAAGGTTGAAGATCAATTTTTTGTCTTCAACTGTACGTAATGTATTCTGCCAAATGAAATAATGCTCCTCTGGACCAAGGTGCACAACTTAGTTCATGTAACATGCTCATCCAGTAACAATAACACATAAAGTAATATTACCACAAATAGATAACACAAACAATAAGGTGCATATAAACAGTATAATGCTACTGGAGCTTCATATGTGATGAAACTGTACGATGAGATTTGCATGTGGTGGCAGGGAGTTCAGTACTCTTACAGCCTGGGAGAAGAAGCTGTTTCCCATCATAACAGTTCTTGTCCTATTGCTACAATACCTGCTGCTCGATGGTAGTGGTTCAAAGAGATTGTTGGACAGTTGGGAGGGATCATTGACAATGCTAAGGTCTCTGTGTACACAACACTTTTGAAAAATATATCTCAAATGGGTGGGAGAGAGATAATCTCAGCAGTCCTCACAATCCTTAGTAGGGATTTACAGTCAGATGCCTTGCAATTCTTGTACCAGATGGTAATGCAGCTGGTCAGGATACTCTCAATGGCGCTCCTTTAAAAATGCTGGTGGGAGCCTCACTCGTCTCAATCTGATCAGGAAATGGAAATACCGCTGTGCTTTCTTGACCGGAAAAGTGATGTTGAGGGACCAGGTGAGATCGTCCATTGCGTGCTCTAACTCTGTCCATGGAGGAGCCATATATGTGTGGTGAGGAGTGGTCAACCTATGCTTTCCTAAATCCACAATCATCTCTTTGGTCTTGTCCACATTGAGACTCAAGTTGTTTTGTTTGCACCATTCTAACAGCCGCTCTACCTCCCCTCTGTAAATTGTCTTTTTGTCATGTTGATAGTTGCCTAGGCTGCAGAGCAAGGTTTAACGTTTGATAAGATAGAAGGGTTTAATTTATTGTGATGCAGGAAATATGCAGTGAAAGGTTAGGCACATCTGCTTTTCTTGCAAGATATCTTTTCATGTGTAAGAACAGATTTGCATTCCTTATTGTATTTGGATGTTAAGCTCCATTCAGGGAGTGAAAAAAGCAGTAAGTCAAGGAGTCCTGCCAACCATAGATGATTCACAAATGAGGTGTGGACTCTGTGCTTTCAAATGACTAACAAGTTACAATTCAGAATCAGATTCTGGTCTACTGTCACTGACATATAACGTGAAATCTCTTTTTTTGTAGCAGCAGTACATAAGATTACTATAAATTACAAAATGGAGACACCTCCTTCTCCTTTAGTAGTGAGAGAGAGAACCTGTGATATGTTGAATGCCAGGTGAAACGTGAAGTTTTTGGAGTAACTGCAAGTCTGTTTCTTCTCTGTTTGCTCATGTTTGAGTGGTGCCGATGCTTGCTTTTTTTTGCTGGTGGGGGAGGGGGGATCTTTGCTTGCTGCTGCTTACCCGTGGGAGGGAGGGGAGCTGGGGGGGGGGAGAATTTGGGGTTCTTACGTTTAACTGTCATTCATTCTTTCGGGCACTTATCTGTTTTCATGGATGTTTGCAAAGAAAAAGCATTTCATGCTTTTTTAATCCAAATAGAACATACAGGGTAAATGGTAGGGAATTGAGGAATGCAGAGGAAGAGAGATCTAGGAATAACAGTGCATAGTTCCCTGAAGGTGGAGTCTCATGTAGATAGGATGGTGAAGAAGGCTTTTGGAACGCTGGCCTTTATAAATCAGAGCATTGAGTACAGAAGTTGGGATGTAATGTTAAAATTGTACAAGGCATTGGTAAGGCCAAATTTAGAATATTGTGTGCAGTTCTGGTCACCGAATTATAGGAAAGATATCAATAAATTAGAGAGAGTGCAGAGACGATTTACTAGGATGTTACCTGGGTTTCAGCACTTAAGTTACAGAGAAAGGTTGAACAAGTTAGGTCTCTATTCATTGGAGCGTAGAAGGTTGAAGGGGGATTTGATCGAGGTATTTAAAATTTTGAGAGGGATAGATAGAGTTGACGTGAATAGGCTGTTTCCATTGAGAGCAGGGGAGATTCAAACGAGAGGACATGATCTAAGAGTTAGGGGGCAGAAGTTTAAGGGAAACACAAGGGGGTATTTCTTTACTCAGAGAGTGATAGCTGTGTGGAATGAGCTTCCTGTAGAAGTAGTAGAGGCCAGTTCAGTTGTGTCATTTAAGGTAAAATTGGATAGGTATATGGACAGGAAAGGAGTGGAGGGTTATGGGCTGAGTGCGGGTAGGTGGGACTAGGTGAGATTAAGAGTTTGGCACGGACTAGGAGGGCCGAGATGGCCTTTTTCCATGCTGTGATTGTTATATGGTTATATGAGGTATTTTGCATATATTTCTCTGATGTTAAATTGGACCTTTGACCCTTTGATGAGGACAACCACTGTTGTGTCATTAGCGAACTTAATGATTCTTTGAGCCTTGTTATTGAATTTGGGCCCACAGTTTTATCGGGAAATAGATTTCAAACCCAAACCAACTACTCCATTTTTTTAACCTCATGTTGCCCCTTCCACCTCTCATCTGCCATTTTAAATCCTTGACACAAGAGATTCTGCAGATGCTGGAAGTCTTGAGCAACAGACAAAACTGCTGGAGGAGTTCAGCAGGTCAGGCAGCATCTATAGAGAGGAATAAAGAGTCAACACTTCAGGTTGAGACCCTTCATTAGATGCTGGCTAGCCTGCAGATTTCCTCCAGTATTTTGTGTTTTGTGTTTCTCCTTTTTGGCTTTATTAGAATCAGAGTCATGTTTAATATCAGTGGCGTATGTTGTGAAATATGTTGTCTGTGACTCAGAGCATTGATATACATAATGAAAAAGCTATAGATTATAATTTAAAAAATATATGCAGTTTTATATATACACACACACACAGAGGCATGAAAAAGTTTGGGCACCCCGGTCAAAATTTCTGTTCCTGTGAATAGCTAAGCGAGTAAAAGATGACCTGATTTCCAAAAGGCATAGAGTTAAAGATGACACATTTCTTTATTATTTTAAGCAAGATTACTTTTTTTTATTTCCATCTTTTACAGTTTCAAAATAACAGAAAAGGAAAAGGGCCCGAAGCAAAAGTTTGGGCACCCTGCATGTTCAGTACTTAGTAACACCCCCTTTGGCAAGTATCACAGCTTGTAAATGCTTTGCGTAGCCAGCTAAGAGACTTCCAATTCTTGTTTGGGGGATTTTCACCCATTCTTCCTTGTAAAAGGCTTCTAGTTCTGTGAGGTTCTTGGGCCGTCTTGAATGCACTGCTCTTTTGAGGTCGATCCACAGATTTTCAATTATGTTTAGGTCATGGGACTGCGAGGGCCATGGCAAAACCTTCAGCTTGCGCCTCTTGAGCTAGTCCATTGTGGATTTTGAGGTGTGTTTAGGATCATTATCCTGTTGTAGAAGCCATCCTCTTTTCATCTTCACCTTTTTTTATAGATGGTGAGATGTTTGCTTCCAGAATTTGCTGGTATTTAATTTAATTCATTCTTCTCTCTACCAGTGAAATGCTCCTTGTGCCACTGACTGCAACACAAGCCCAAAGCATGTCATCTACCCCCATGCTTAACAGTTGGAGAGGTGTTAGTTTCATGAAATTCTGCACCCTTTTTTCTCCAAACATACATTTGCTCATTGCGGCCAAAAAGTTCTACATTAACTTCATCAGTCCACAGGACTTGTTTCCAAAATGCAGCAGGCTCCTTTAGATGTTCCTTTGTAAACTTCTGACGCTGAATTCTGTTGTGAGGATGCAGGAAAAATTTCCTTCTGATGACTCTTCCATGAAGGTCATATCTGTGCAGGTGTCACTGCACAGACCACTCTAGAGTCTGCTAAATCTTCCTGTAGGTCTTTTGCAGTCAAACGGGGGTTTTGATTTGCCTTTCTAGAAATCCTATGAGCAGTTCTCTCCGAAAGTTTTTTTGGACTTCCAGACCTCAACTTGACTTCCACCGTTCCTGTTAACTGCCATTTCTTAATCACATTACAGACTGAGGAAATGGCTACCGGAAAACGCTTTGCTACCTTCTTATAGCCTTCTCCTGCTTTGTGGGCATCATTTATTTTAATTTTCAGAGTGGTAGGCAGCTGCTTAGTGGAGCCCATGGCTGCTGATTGTTGGTACAAGGTTTGAGGAGTCAGGGTATTTATAAAGCTTTGAAATTTGCATCACCTGGCCTTTCCGAACAATGACTGTGAACAAGCCATAGCCCTAACAAGCTAATTAGGGTCTGAGACCTTGATAAAGGTTATCTGAGAGCGCAAATCTCTTGGGGTGCCCAGACTTTTGCATGGTGCTCCTTTCCTTTTTTCCACTCTTAAATTGTACAAAACAAAAATAATACACTAATCTTGCTTAAAATGTTGAAAAGAATGTTTCATCTTTAACTTTATGACTTTTGGAGATCAGTTCATCTTCTTCTCACTTAACTATAAGCAGTAACAGAAATTTTGACTAGGGTGCCCAAACTTTTGCATGCCACTGTTTATATATAATTTTTTCTTACTGTAATTTATAGTAATATAAATTTAATTGTAATATTATGACAATTGTATTAATTGTATACTGTAAGTATATATATATATATATATCGCTAACCAAGATGGCGGCGTGACTCTGCTTGCAGCGGCCACTCCGGGGCTGATTATCTGTTACTTGTGAAGCGGGGTGCCTTGCGCAATCATAATCAGATGAAAAATGACGTGGGAGCATGAAGGAACATCTGGAAATCTCCAGGAAGACCTTCTTCATTGCTGTTGCTGCTGTGAGGTCTGGGTCTCTGCTGGGAAGAACAGGCCCCCAGTCCTTGGGGTCGCGATGCCGATGGCCGTTGGCGGGGGCGTCTTAATATGTTTGGCAGAGGATGGTGCTTGTAGTCCGCTGCGGTCGGGGCGCTTTCACTGTGTGCTGTGTCTGCAAGTTTGGGTTCGATGGAGCTTTCATTGTGTGCTGCATCTGTGAGGTTGAGTCAGGTGGCGCTGTGGAAGTCCATAGCGGGGGTATTCCCTTCTGCCGCCTGCGTGGGATGACAAGTCTATCGGGACCCTGAGGACTTGTGGAAATTGTGTGGTGGTTTCTTTTGGACTTACAGTCTTTTAACATCTTCAGACTATTTTTACTGTGCCCATGGTTTGTTTTTTTTATCAATTATGCTATTGTTTGCATTGTTGTAACTATATGTTGTAACTATGTGTTGTAACTATGTGGTTTTGTGCAGGTCTTGTAGCTTTAGATTTTAGTCTTGTTTTGTCTGGTGGGATGAGAGCTCCTTTCCAGGGAATGTGCTAAGATGGTAGCGTGATATTAATATGCAGCAGCCTATCCGGACTCTGGATTGGGGATTGCCAAATGTTATGTGGATTTTCTGGTGTAGTCTGTTTTGTCATGTGCCTTTGTGATATCATTCTGGAGGACCGTTGTCTCATTTTTTTAACTGCATTGCGTTTGTGGATTCTAAATGACAATAAACTGAATCTGAATCTGAAGGTCCCTAAGACTTTTGCACAGTACTGCATATATGTAAAATTAAATTAAATAAGTAGTGCAAAAAAAGTGAGGTAGTGTTCATGAGTTCGTAATCCATTCAAAAATCTGATGGCAGAAGAGAAGAAGCCGTTCTTAAAATGTTGACTGTGTGCCTTCAAGCTCCTGTACCTTCTTGGTAGCAACGCAAAGAGGGTATGTCCTGGGTGGTGGGGGTCCTTAGTGATAAGTGTCACCTTTTTGAGGCATTGCCTGCTGAAGCTGTCCTCTGCTGGGGAGGCTTATGGCCAAGATGGAGCTGGGTGAGTCAGTAAAGTTTTTTCCGATCCTGTGCAGAGGCCCCTCCAGACCAGATGGTGATGCAACCAGTTAGAATGCTGTTTTCCAGCACTTGGAATGTGTTCTGCCTTGAATCCCTGCTCATTGACAATATTTTCTCCTTACATGCTTTATCGAAATCTGTCATGACTTTAAAGGTCAGCACAGTGGTGCAGCAGGTAGGGCCGATGCCTCTGAGTGGCAGAGACCAGGATTTGACCCTGACCTCAAGTTCTGAATGTGACCACATGGGTTTCCTCTAGTTTCCCAAAGACATGGGGGTTAGCAGGTCAAAGTCAAGTGTATTGTTAAATGCACAAGTGCATGTGTGCACGGGTGCAATTAAAAACTTACTGTAGTTGCATCACAGGTTTATAGCATCAGATAAAGATCAGATGAGCTTTATTTGTCACTTATACATCGAAACATACAGTGAAATGCGTCTTTTGCTTCAGCACAGTTTGGGGATGTGCTTGGGGCCCGTCTGCAAGTGTTGCCATACTTCCAGTGCCATCATAGAATGTCTACAATTCACTAACCCTAAACCCTACGTTAGTCTTTAGAATGTGGGATGAAACTGGATCACCTGGAGGAAACCCATGCAGTCATGGGCAGGACATACAGAGAATGGAGGGAATTGAGCCACTATCGCGATCACTGGTGCTGTACAAATTTAAGCTAACCACTACACTACTGTGATAAGTATCTTTCACAAGACAGTCAGAAAACATACACAATTTTTACTAGAAAAAACACAATTAGAACAAAAAGCACAAAGTCCATCATAGTGCAGGGTGATCATAGTGTTGCCATTCTGAGGGGGAGATTGGAATTATGATACAAGAACCAAATGTTTAAAGGGATTGAGCCACAAAGAGAGGGGTCAAGTTGGAAAACAGAGGCAGGTGGATGATGGATGGAGGCAGATGGAGAGAGGGAAGGGGTGATGGTGGAGTCAACTTTTGGAGGGAAATAAGCAGGAAGTTCCTGTCAGGGTTAAAGGCAAAATGAATAGGAATAAGGAACCTTGGTCCTCGAGGGATATTGGAACTCTGACAAAGAAGAAGAGAGAGATGTATAATATTTATAGGCAACAGGGAGGAAATAAGATGCTTGAGGAGCATAAAAAGAGTAAGAAAATACTTAAGAAAGAAATCATGAGGGCTAAAAGAAGAGATGAGGTTGCTTTGTCAGTCAGGGTGAAGGATAATCCTAAGAGCTTCTACAGGTATATTAAGAGCAAAAGGATAGTAAGGGATAAAATTGGACCTCTTGAAGATCAGAGTGGTCGGCTATGTATGGAACCAAAAGAAATGAGAGAGATATTAAATGGGTTTTTTTTGCATCTGTATTTACTAAGGAAACTGGAATGGAGTCTATGGAAACAAGGCAAACAAATAGGGAGGTCATGGAACTTATAAAGATTAAAGAGGAGGAGGCGCTTGCTGTCTTGAGGCAAATCAAAGTAGATAAATCCCCAGGACCTGACAGGATATTCCCTCGGACCTTGAGGGAGATTAGTGTTGAAATTGCAGGGGCCCTGGCAGAAATATTTAAAATGTCGATATCCACGGGTCAGGTGCCGGATTGGAGGATAGCTCATGTAGTTCCGTTGTTTAAAAAAGGCTCAAAAAGTAAGCCGGGAAATTATAGGCGGGTAAGTTTGACATCGGTAGTAGGTAAATTATTGGAAGGAATACTAAGAGATAGGATCTACAAGTATTTGGATAGACAGGGACTTATTAGAAAAAGTCAGCATGGCTTTGTGCGTGGTAGGTCATGTTTAACCAATCTGTTAGAGTTTTTCAAGGAAGTTTCCAGGAAAGTGGATGAAGGGAAGGCAGTGGATGTTGTATACATGGACTTCAGTAAGGCCTTTGACAAGATCCCGCATGGGAAGTTAGTTAGGAAGATTCAGTCGCTAGGTATACATGGAGAGGTAGTAAGTTGGATTAGACATTGGCTCAATGGAAGAAGCCAGAGAGTGGTAGTGGAGGATTGCTACTCTGAGTGGAGGCCTGTGACAAGTGGTGTGCCACAGGGATCAGTGCTGGGTCCATTGTTATTTGTCATCTATATCAATGATCTGGATGATAATGTGGCAAATTGGATCAGCAAATTTGCTAATGATACAAAGATTGGAGGTGTAGTGGACAGTGAGGAAGGTTTTCAAGGCTTGCAGAGGGATTTGGACCAGTTGGAGGAATGGGCAGAAAAATGACAGATGGAGTTTAATGCGGACAAGTGTGAGGTATTGCACTTCAGAAGGTCAAACCAAGGTAGAACATACAAGGTAAATGGTAGGACACTGAGGAGTGCAGTAGAACAGAGGGATCTGGGAGTACAGATACGTAATTCCCTAAGAGTAGCGTCACAAGTAGATAGGGTTGTAAAGAGAGCTTTTGGTACTTTGGCCTTTATAAATCAAAGTATTGAGTATAAGAGTTGGAATGTAATGGTGTGGTTGTATAAGACATTGGTGAGACCGAATTTGGAGTATTGTGTGCATTTTTGGTCACCTAATTACAGGAAAGATATTAATAAGGTTGAAAGAGTGCAGAGAAGGTTTACAAGGATGTTGCTGGGACTGAGTTACAGAGAAAGGTTGAATAGGTTAGGACTTTATTCCCTGGACTGTAGGAGAAAGGGGTGATTTGATAAAGGTGTATAAAATTATGATGGGTATAGATAGAGTGAATGCAAGCAGGCTTTTTCCACTGAGGCCAGGGAAGAAAAAAAACAGAGGTCACGGGTTAAGGGTGAAGGGAAAAGTTTAAAGTGAACATTAGTGGGGGCTTCTTCACGCAGAGAGTAGTGGGAGTGTGGAATGAGCTGCCAGATGAAGCGGTGAATGCGGGCTCACTTTTGACATTTAAGAAAAACTTGGACAGGTATATGGATGAGATGGGTTTGGAGGGATATGGCACAGGTGCAGGTCAGTGGGACTAGGCAGAAAAAAGGTTCGGCACAGTCAAGAGGGCCCAACAGGCCTGTTTCTGTGCTGTAATGTTGTATAAGGGATTTATTTTAGAACAGCACAGCACTGGACAGGCCTGTCTGAATGCTGATTTATACTAAATGCCCTCCTGCTGTGTATCATTCATATCCTTTCATTCCCTTCACATGGAAACTAGTGAACTTGGGGGGGGGGGGGGGGTGCGGAATCCCACATGGTCACAGGGAGAACATGCAAACTCCGCTCAGCACCAGAAGTCAGGACCGAATCTAAGCTATTGGAATTGAGCTGCCTTGTAGCTGAGTAGTCAGCAGTGGGAATCAGATCTCCTGTCTGTCACCTAAGGTTGAAGAAGTATGCAGTCTCTCATTGATGGATGAGGTGAACACAGATTAAGCTGCACATCACAGCATTTGTCATGTCCTGAGCACTAATTGTTCTTGTGTTGTTCAAGTTTATTGTCATTTGACTGTACATTTATACAACCAACCAAAACAATGTTCCTCTGGTACCCAGAGCACCCATAATACATACATCACACATAGCACGTTAAACAAAAGATTGCCACAAATAAGTTAATAAAATATAATTCAAAGTGCATGTAAAGTGCACAGCAGAGGTAAACAGTACACAGTGAACAGTAAACATCTTGCTACCTTAGTGACGAGACCTCGGTGCTGGCAGGGTATTCATTAGTCTCACAGCCTGGGGGAAAATAGATGTTACCCTGTCTGGCAGCCCAAGTCCTGATGCTCCTGTGCCTCCTTCCTGATGCGAGTGGGTCAAAGAGATTGTGGGGTGAGTGGCAGGCATCCTCAACAGGACACCTGCAGCTATTCCTAGCCATTTAATCATCAGGACAGTTATCTCTGCATCTAGATGTTATGCGAAATAGAAATTACCAGGGAGTGCATGTTTTCAGAGTCGCTGTAACCGTACATACACCTGGGCAGTTTTTACATAACTCGAATGGATTAAAGTTCCTCACTCCTCATTTACTTCCTTACAAACTCTGAGTCGAGTTTATTGTCAAGTACACAAGCTGCAGGAGGTTGGCAAACACAGCCAACTCCATCATGAGCACTAGCCTCCCCGGAGAAACAGTGGAGCTCATTCTGACTGGTTGGATCACCATCTGATATGGGGCACCAGTACACAGGATCAGGTAAAGCTGTAGAGTGTAGTCAACTCAGTCAGCTCTATCACGCCACTAGCCTCCCCAGCATTGAGGACATCTTCAAATGAAGATGCCTCGAAAAGATGGCAATTATTAAGAATCCCCATCATCAGGACATACCCTCTTCTCATTACTACTATTAGGGAGGAGGTGTAGAAGCCTGAAGACACACAATGAATGTTTTAGAAACAGCTTCTTCCCCTCTACCATCAGATTTCTGAATGAACAATGAATCCATGTACATGACCTCACAATTTTTTCACAAACGAGAGAAAATCTTCAGTTGCTGGAAATCTAAGCAGCACACATAAAATGCTGGAGGAACTCAGCATCTATGGAAAATAGTACAGTCAACCATTTGGGTCAAGACCCTTTGGCAGGACTAGAGGAAGAAAGCTGAGGAGTAGATTGAAAAGGTGGGTTTGGGGAAAGAGAAACACAAAGTGAAAGGTGAAACCGGAAGGGGGAGGGATGAAGTTTCTCAAACCTCTGGTAATGCCCGATACACCCCCACCCCCCCTTCACCATTTCCCATCTCCATTTTCTTTTTTCACTTATCTTCTTGCCCTCCCATCAACTCACTCTGGTGCTCCTTGCCCCCCTGTTCTTTCTTCCATAGTCTTCTATCTCTTTCACCTATCAGCTTCCAAGATCTGTACTTCATCCCTCCCCATCACCTATCACCTTGTGTTTCTCTCTTCCCTCCCTCCACCTTTTAAATCTACTCCACAGCTTTTTTTCTCCAGTCCTGATGAAGGGTTTTGGCCTTAAATGTTGTCTGTACTCTTTTCCCTAGATGCTGCCTGGCCTGCTGAGTTCCTCCAGCATTTTGTGTGTGTGCTGCTCAAATTTTTTTCATATTTTTTTGTTTCCTTTTGGACTACTTATTGAAATTTATAATATTTTTATTATTATGTCTTTCACTGTACTGCTGCCACAAAACAACAGATTTCACAACATATGGTCGGGAGATTAAACCTGATTCTGATTCTGTACAGGTCTTCTCAGGTGCAATTAAAGATTTTCTTGCTGCAATATTGCAGGCAAATAGCATCAGATACACAACACTTACAAGAAAAACTTAAAAACATAAATTATACACAATTTATACAAGAAAGAACACAATTAGAACAATAAAAAGTCCATTGTAGTGCAAAGAAGTCATTAGGCAGTGATTAGGATTGTGACGTTTGGTTCAAGAAGTGAATGGTTGAGGGAAATAACTGTTCTTCAAAATGTAAAGTTCAAAATTCAAAGTAAATTTATTATTAAAGTGCATATATGTCACCATATATAATCATGATTCATTTTGTTGTGAGCATCTGGAGATACAAACTCCTTATGTGCAGCGGTGGGAATTGAGTGAAGTTATCCCCAGTGGTTGAGGTAATAACTGTTCCTGATCCTGGTGGTGTGAGTCCTGAGACTTGTGTTCCTCCTGCCCGGTCGGATAGATGTGAGAAGGTGGCATGGCCCCGTTGGGCAACACATTAGTCAGCCACTTTTACAGCTCCAGTGATCAGCAATTGGGATTTGACTCCCACAGTCTGTAATGAGTTTGTACATTCTTCCCATCACCGTGTGAGTTTCCTCCAGATGCTGCAGTTTCCTCCCATGTTCCAAAGTCATGTGAGTTAGTGTTAGTAAATTGTGGGCTTATTCCCCCCTCCATATGTTCCATCACTCACATTAAAATTATGTCCCCTTATATTAGCCATTTTTGCCCTGGAAAAAAATCTCTGGCTGTCTGCTCCATCTGTGTCTCATAATCTTGTACACCTCTAGCAATTTTTGGAGCTTGTGTCCTACCCATTTGGCTTCATCTATCACCTTCCAGCTTGCCTCCTTCCCCTCTCCCCCAACTATTTATTCTAGCATCTCTCCCCTTCCATTTCAGTTCTGAAGAAGGGTCTCAGCATGAAACATCAACTGTAGTAATTTCCATCACTGCTGCCTGACCTGCTGAGTTCCGCCAGCATTTTGTGTGTGTTGCTTTGGATTTTCAGCTTCTGCACACTTTGTGATTTGACTGATGTTTCGTGCTGGAGTGTTAGGGAATGAAACCATTCATATTTGTACCCTGCTCCACAGAATGGGTGGTAGGATTTGTGTTGAATTCGGCTTGTTTCTTGAAATCTGACACCTCTCTTACAATATCTCCAAATAAGGCAGTGTGTGGAGAGTGCAGTGCTCTACCATGGGATTTCCTCACATAGTGTTAGGCTCTTGATAAGCAGCAGTGGGCCTCTTCTTACGTGAAGGGCTCATTTCCCATTGCATCGTTGCTATGTTATGCATGGAGCATTGTCAACAACGAGTAATCTGATGGGGCTGAGGCATGTTCTTTTCACTGTCTCCTGAAGAACAATTGGATCTTTCTCTGCTCTTCATCCCGATCTGTGCCCTCAAAGACATCATCTTCAGCATAATCCACATACATGCATGCTTATACATACAAACAACATACACACATTCATTCACATAGCACGTGCATTTCACACACGAGTGTGAACATACATGCACAAAAATAGACACGTGTGCAAATAAACACACACACACACACACACACACACACACACACACAAGCATTCACATGCATAGACACACACACAGACACACACAGAACACATGCACAGACACAAACACTCGCAGAGGCACACAGCCACACAGTGATACATACACAAGGTATCACAGATGCCAGGTGCCTGTGTTAATGAAGTTAAAAGGTGACTTTCGCACTGTTATTTCGAGATTTTCTAACAATTAGTTGCCTAGCTACACTTAGCAGTTGCCACTGTAGTACTGAACTCTTAGTAGAACCCCAAATCCCTTTATTTACTGTCATTCAACATACCCCCGTGCTTCTTGCCTTAGCTGCAGTCAATTTGATCTCACCTGACTTAGATCAATTAGATTTCACTTGTGCTGCGCCCATATTGTATCTCATCCCAATAGATGTCTGCTTTGTTTGAGACAAGGCAGATCTAGTCTCAGGTGTTTAACTGTTATGATCTTGTATGTGAATTTGTTATTGTCACAGTATTGCTTTCCTGTTGTACGCAGTACAAAAACTTACCTTAATAGTTGTTGCACAAGATATTCTGCAGATGCTGGAAATCTTGAGCAACACTTACAAAATACTGGAGGAACTTAGCAGGTCAGGCAGCATCTGTGGAGAGGAATAGCATTTTCAGCCTTCAATAAGACTGGAAGGAAGGGCAAGAAGCCAGAATAAAAAAGCTGGGGAGGGGAAGGTGGGGGAGGGGGGCATGAAGGAGTGGGTGGTGATAGGCGGAAGACATAAAGGGTTGAAGTAAAAGGAATTCTTCGCCTATTAGTCAGAAAGCAAAATTACAGAAACAAAATTGTATAAAAATAATAGTCGTCTAACTGGAAACAGGGAAAGATCACAAATAGAACACTCTCATCCATGAGGTGAAATAGATTACCAGGGGAGTTGACTTACACTGATCACACAAAAATATTGCTGATGTACTTATCAAACATCTAAGATGCTGAGGGGTGATGATGAAAGGATTCGGATGCAGCGGATATATTTTCTTGTTGGAGAAGCTAGTCCAGGGGACCACTGCTGACAAACTACAAACTCTTGTGTCTGACAAATAAGGAGTTGCTCTTAAATCAGGTTCAGATTCAAGTTTATTTCCCATGGATACAGTGAAATGCAGCATTTGCATTAACAACCATACTCCCAAGGATGTACCGGAGGCAAGTTTCACCACACATTCCAGTGTCAACATAACATCCCCGCACTGTTTGGCAGAACAACACAAAACAACAATAATACAAAACTCTTTCCTTCCATCCACTCACACACAGACAGGCCTCCATCTCTAGAAAAGGCCACATCCAGGCCTCCAGCCCTTGGCTCTGGACTCTGTGACTTAGACATCAGGATTCCCTGGCCCAGACTTGCAGACTCGTTCTTTAAGCTTCTATCTCCATGCTCACTAACTTCAGTCTTTAACCTTACACCATATTGAACAGTTTTTCTCAGAATCTGTGGAATTTAAGAGGATGGTGGATGCAGAGTCTTTGCGTGTTTTTAAGGAAGGGGTAGATTGTTGATAAGCAGGAGGGTGAAAGGTTTCTGGAGATAGATAGGAATACAGAGTTAAGATACACTTGGATTGCTCTGCTCTTAGTGATGGAGAAGGCTCTAAGAATTGGGTTCATTACGCAAATTTGCACAGCTCGTCTCCATTTAGAAAAAGTTCAAGTTCACATTTATTGTCAAACAAGTGAAATAATGTTCCTCTGGTCCACAGTACACCCACAAAACATATATCACACACAGCTCATAAACCAAAATATTACCATAAATAAATTAATAAAGTATAATTCCAAATGGAGGTTGTGAACAGTAAAGGTAAACTGTAAACAGCCTACTGTTCTAGTGATGAGATCTCAGTGGTGGCAGGGTTAGTTAGTCTCACAGCCTGAGGGAAGAAGTTGTTACCCAGACTGGCAATCTTAGTCCTGATGCTCCTGTACCTCAGTGGGTCAAAGAGATTGTGGGATGGGTGGTGGGGATCCTCAACAATGCTTTGTACCGTTTTCAATGCTCCTGGTAAATGTCACAAGTAGGGGGGTGGGAGATCCCTGTGATCTTCATGGCAGCTTTAATTACCACCTTCTGTAGGGTCCTATGGTCTGATGCCTTGTAGCTTCCGTACCACACAATGATGCACAAGAAGTGTTAAAACATGTCGTAGAGCACTACAATGCAGAAATAAGCCCTTTGGCACACCTAGTCCATGCCAAGTTGTTATTCTGCCTATTCCTATCGATCTGCACCAGGACCATAGCTCCCTGTACCCTTCTAATCCACGTACTTATCCAAACTTCTCTTAAATGTTGCATTCGAGCCCACATCCACTACTTCTGCTGGCAGCCTATCCAGCTCTTGCACCATCCTTTCTCCTATGGTCCACTCTCCTCTCCTAGCAAATTACTCTTCTTCAGCCCCTTTACCTCTTCTACCTGTCATCTCCCAGCTTCTTACTTTATTTCCCCTTCCCTACCCACCCACCTCACCTGGCTTCACCTATCATCCGTCAGCTTGTTCTCCTTCCCCTCTCCCCACCTTAGTACTCTGGCTTCTCTCTGCCCCTGCCCCCCTGTGGTGTACTACATATACCTGTCTGGACATGCCCCCCCCCCCCAGCTGATTGCTCCTGTGGCTCCTCCCACGGACCCCGGTATAAAGGTGATTGGGGCCTGAGCCTTGCCTCTCAGTCTCCAGGATGTAGCATGGTGGTCAATTGCTACTTGTTCTTTCTTCCAGTCAATAAAAGCCTATATCTCGCCTCATGTCTCAGAGAGTTATTGATGGTGCATCACCCCCCCCCCCTTCCTTTCCAGTCCTGATGAAGAATCTTAGCCTGAAATGCCGACTGTTTATTCCTCTCCATTGAAGCGGTTTGATCTGTTGAGTTCCTCCAGTATTTTGTGTATGTTACACTGGATTTCCAGTATCTTCAGAATCTCTTGTGTTTATGACTTAAGGGACAAAGCTTGGATTAATATCTTTCCCTGCTGACATTTATGTTTTTCTTCCTCATTAACAAACTAGTCACTTACATTGACCTATAAACATCTGGAGAAGTCCACGGTATCTATTTTACTGAAGCTGTGAAAGCTACTTTGAAAATAAAACAAGGGAAGCCTTGGTGAGGCGTAATTTGGAGTGTTGTGTGCATTTCTGGTTACCAGTCTACAGGAAAAATATCAATGAAAGGGTATAGAGAAAATTTATAAGGGTGTTGCTGAGAGTTGAGAATCTGCATGAGAGGGAAAAGTTGAATAGGTTAGGAATTCAGTCCCTAGAGTGTAGGAGAATGAGTGGAGATTTGATAGAGGTATACAAAATTATGAGGGATATAGGTAGGGTAAATGCAAGTTGGCTTTTTCCTCTGAGGTTGGGTGAAACTAGAACTAGAGGTCACAGGTTAAGGGTGAAAAGTGAAATGTTTAAGGGGAACCTGAGGGGAACTTTTTCACTCAGAGGGTTGTGAGAGTGTGGAATGTGCTGCCAGAGGAAGTGGTAGATGTGGGTTCGATTGCAAATTTAAGAGAAATTTAGATAGGTACCTAGATGGGAGAGGTATAGAGGGCGATTGCCCAGATGCAGATTGATGGGACTATACTTCAGCATGGATTAGATGGGCTGAATGGCTTGTTTCTGTGCTATAGTGTTTTTTGACACTGTTAGTGATAGCAGATGCTGGAAATCCGCAATAAAAACATAAAGCACTGGGAACACTGTAATCTCCTCTACAATGCAGTAACAAAATACTAATTGGACAATTGCTTTATGCAGTGATTGTGCTCATTCTGAAGGGGCGCCCTGAGAATCTGGTTGTGAGTTGCTTTAACTCCCATTCCATTCTCTGTCTTTGGTCCCCTTCAGGGTAACATAGAACTTAAAACACTGCAGCACTAAACTGACCCTTCATCCCGTGGCATTGTGCCAACCTAATAACCTACTCTAAGACTGATCTCACACTTTGCTCCTATATAGCCCCTCCATTTTTATGTCTTGTGGTCTTAAGGCATGAATGTCAATTTATCTAATGTCTGGCAACCACTTCTCTCGATCCCCACTTATTCTGCTCACTTTACTGGTCCATTCATCCCATTTTTATACCCTTTCCTGCCCTCTTGATTGCCCACCACCCATACATTCCTCCCTTTCCTTCATTCTGTGGTCTGCTGTACTCTTTTATTAGATTCCAATTTCTTTCCCTTATCACCCACCAGTTTCTAACAATATACCCACATTACCCCCTCGCTCATCTGCCTATCACTACTCCCCTCACCTGGATCCAGCTGCTACTCACCAGCTCTCACTCCACTCTTTACCTCCTGCCCCGCAGCACCTTTTTATACTGGCCACCTCCCCTCTTTCCAGTCCTGATGAAGCATCTTAACTAACAGCGTTGATTGTCCATTTCCCTCCACAGATGCTGCCTGACCTTCTGAGTTCCTCTAGCAGTTTGTCTTTTGCTCTGGTTTCCTCCCACATTCCAACTACCGTTAGACCACAAGATATAGGAGTAGAATTAGGCCATTCAGCCCATCGAGTCTGCTCTGTCATTCCATCATGGCTGATTTTTTAAATCACTTTCAACCCCATTCTCCTCTAACCTTTGGAAGGACCTATCAATCTCTGCTTTAAATATACCCAAAGACTTGGCCACCTTTGGCAATGAATTCCACAGATTCAGTACCTAGCTAAAGACGTTCTTCCTCATTTCTGCTCTAAAGATTAGGGTTAGTGAGTTGTGGGCATGCTATATTGGCACAGATGCATGGTGACACTTATGGGCTGCCCCCAGCACATTGCAAAAACAATGACGCAAATGCCACACTCCACTGTATGTTTTATTGTGATAAAGCTCATATTTAAATTATAGCACTATTACAGATGGAGTTCGAAGTTCAATTCTGTCACCATCTGTGTTTGCACTTGCTGATCATACATGTGTGGGTTTCGTATGGGTGCTTCAGTTTCCTCCTACAGGCTAATGGTGGGACAGTGTAAATTGTCCCGTGACTAGGCTAGGGTTAAGTTGTGTGTTGCTGGGTGGTGTGGCTCGTTGGGCCTGGTGTTGTTATCTCTAAATAAATAAATAATCATTGCTCTCCACCAGTACATGCGGACCTGCTAATAATGCCTACAACTCAGCAACAGATAATAAATAACACAATACCATGTGTATGTGGGATGTGTGAGATTGCAGCCTCTATTTGAATCTTGAAGGGGCTGCTCCTCAAGTTATGGCTACACTTCGGCTCCAGGCTCCTGATCTACAGTCACCCAGTATAGGCAGGGATGGGTTGCTCGAGGGATTTGCTGGTTGGTTTGCTCCCAGGACTGGCCAAAATGGCCATTAACAGGTACAGCCGGTGGGCAGTCGAGGGTACTGCCTGCCTCTCTTCCAGGGTTACATTTGTGCCCGAGTGTTCTTAGGGAAGGAGCATGCAGTCTTTAAGGGTACTTTGGGGGATTTTCAAGAACAGTGGGCTCTTTAGTAACTTGAATATGTTGTAGATATTAATAAGTGACCACACAGGTTGATGAGGTGGTTAAGAAGGCATATTACATGCTTGCCTTTGTTAGTCAAGGTAGTGAGCTCAAAAATCAGGAAGTTATGCTGCAGCTTTATGAAACTCTGATTAGGGCACATCTGGAGTATTGCATACAGTTCTGGTCACCTTTATAAGAAGGATATTGGAGGTGCAGAAGAGGTTTACCAGGATGCTGCCTGGATTAAAGGATATGTGCTATAATGGGACATTGGACAAAACTAGGTTGTTTTCTCTGGTGAGCCAGAGGCTGAGGGAATACCAGATATAGATTTATAACACTATGAGTGACATAATATCTTCGTTCAAGGGTTGAAAGTCTACCAGCAATGAACATGCATGTAAATTGAAAGGTGAACATTTCAAAGGAGAGCTGCGGGGCAAGTTTTGTTACACAAAGAGTAGTAGGTGCCTGGAATGCACTGTCTGGGGTGGTGGTAGAGAGAGATACATTAGGGATGTTTAAGAGACATTTGAATAGACACATGAATGTGAAGAAAATGGAAGGATATGGACAATGTGTAGGCAGAAGATGCTAGTTGGCCATTTGCTGGCTAATTTTATTGGTACAGTGCAATATTGTGGGCCAAAAGGCTTGATCGTATGTTGTATTGTTCTACGTGCTAAACATATTTGAACTTGAAACCATAAATAGCTTATGATGCCCTAATTATGTACAATGCTTTGTAGGTGAATAAACTTTTCCTGTCAACATGGAGCTGAGTTACGGTTTCCATCGAGGTCATGGCTCAGATATAGTTGTCGTTTAAGTTTGTAAGGATGTTTTTGGGGACAAAGAGAGGAGTTAACTGGGTCAGGTTGGGTTTATGGACAGGAATGTAGAGGAGTTACCTCCTCCATGGATGAATCCCAAGCTAAGCTGTGAAATGAGGGTTGGGCATGGGGCTCGGAACCCCATCCACTAAAATCCCAGCGCTATAGAGACCCCATCAGAAACTCCGAAGACCTCATTGCTGGGAAGAGGAAGGATCTTCGATGGGCTTCACCCTGAAAGACTGGTCCATGACAGAGGTCTCTGGTGAGCTGCTGTCGGCAGCCTATGCCCCAGTGGGGGTGATAGACTTAAGAACATTCCAAGCTCAAAGGCCAGTGAGGTGGGCGGGTGACAAAGTGTGTGTGTGTGTGTTGTGGGGAGGGGAGGATTGGGCATGTTTTGCTGCTGCTGTTTTGTTGCTTGCTGTGCCTGGTTCTACAGAGTACTGTAGGTACACGAAGTTGGTGCTGCAATGTGTAGTGACAATTGCGGGCTGCCCCAACACATCCTTGGATTTTGTCGGCTTTTAACACAATGGGCACCATGGTAGAGTGACCCTATTACAGCTTGGGACACTGGAGTTCAAATTCAAGTCTGAAATCATCGTAAGGAGTTTATATGTTCTTCCCCACAGACACATGGGTTTCCTCCAGGTGGTCCAGTTTCCTCCAACAGTTCAAAGACATACCACTTAGATGTTGATTGGTCATTGTAAATTGTCTCATGATAAGGCTAGGGTTAAATAGGTGAGTAGTTGTGTGGTGTGGCTCATTGGACTAGAAGGGCCTGTTCCGTACTATATCTCTAAAAAAGTAAATAACTAACGACACGGTTCACTGTATGTTTCAATGTACTGACGTTAAATAAATCCATATCTGAATCTGAATCTTTTGTAACATAAAAAGCAGCTCTTCATTGGAACATTGCAGCTAGAACAACTGACCATGAACAAGGTGATGTTTATTTCATCTGGAGATGGATTACCTTGCATTTACATGACACTTAGTCCGATGTCAAGGTCTAACGGAATGCACTGAGATTGGCTCTGCAGCTCGTGCACTCTTGACCTTTGGGTAGAAGCTAAACTTCCAGGCTGCTTCCTTTTGTCAACCTGGGAGTATCTTTTCCACACCAACCCTTTTGCCTTGCCTAGGCTCCAGATTAACCCAACCCTATACCTGCATTTCCTAGAGTCAATAGACAATAGACAATAGGTGCAATAGATGACAATAGTCATCGTGTAGAAACAGGCCCTTTGGCCCAACTGGTCTGTGCCAGCCACGGCATCCTTCCTGCTAATCCCAGTTGCCCATGTTTGGCCCACCACCCTCCAATCCCCTTCCCCTCATATACCTATCCAAAAGCTTCTTAAATACCGCAATTGTAGCCACCTCAACCACTTCCTATAGCAGCTCATTGCAGGTACTAACTACCCTCTGAGGTTACCTCTCAGCTTCTCCCCTTTTATCTTGTATCTGTGCCTCTGCCATGGCTGTCACTGTGGATTTCAGCTGTAGTAGTCCTAAAGGGGGCATATTTGATGATTCCCTTTGGCACTGTCCCGTGCCATTTTTGGATTTGGGCTCCCACCAATATTCCCTCTTCGGCTGTCTCAAAAACACCAAATTTGATAACTGGGACTAGTATGGGTAGTACAGTGGTTAGCAGGTTCACTGAGGGCTGAAGGGCCTGTTTTGTGATGGTATCAAGTTTGCTGACTGCAAAAATCTTAAGCTCCATCCGATATAGATAGCTGTATGTAAAGGGAGGTTATACTCTAGCTACCTAGTCTTCAAAGACCAAATTATCCTCCACGGTGAGTTTAGGTGCCAATATCCACTATTTGAGTGGTGGGATCCCTTCCCAGCAAACAAAGTAGTTTAAAGACTTCACTTATTTTTAGTGATGCACATTTAAATTTAGATAAAGTTCTAAAAACACATTTAAAGCTCACAGAGGATTTCTACCTGAGAAAAGATTTCCAAATTACAAGCAATTTCTAAAACACAAAGGATTCCCAAAAAACGGATACAATTCCAATAAACTAAAAGCTAAAAAAGCTAAAAGCTAAAAAACTAGTGAATCACTAGTTAGGAAGGTTCAATCGTTAGGTATGAATACTGAAGTAGTAAAATGGATTCAACAGTGGCTGGATGGGAGATGCCAGAGAGTAGTGGTGGATAACTGTCTGTCAGGTTGGAGGCCGGTGACTGGTGGTGTGCCTCAGGGATCTGTATTGGGTCCAATGTTGTTTGTCATATACATTAATGATCTGGATGATGGGGTGGTAAATTGGATGAGTAAGTATGCAGATGATACTAAGATAGGTTGTGTTGTGGATAATGAAGTAGGTTTTCAAAGCTTGCAGAGAGATTTAGGCCAGTTAGAAGAGTGGGCTGAACGATGGCAGATGGAGTTTAATGCTGATAAATGTGAGGTGCTACATTCTGGTAGGAATAATCCAAATAGGACATACATTGTAAATGGTAGGGCATTGAAGAATGCAGTTGAACAGAGTGATCTAGGAATAATGGTGCACAGTTCCCTGAAAGTGGAATCTCATGTGGATAAGGTGATGAAGAAAGCTTTTGGTATGCTGGCCTTTATAAATCAGAGCATTGAGTATAGGAGTTGGGATGTAATGTTAAAATTGTACAAGACATTGGTAAGGCCAAATTTGGAGTATTGTGTACAGTTCTGGTCACCGAATTATAGGAAAGATATCAACAAAATTGAGAGGGTACAGAGAAGATTTACTAGAATGTTACCTGGGTTTCAGCACCTAAGTTACAGGGAAAGGCTGAACAAGTTAGGTCTTTATTCTTTGGAGCGTTGAAGGTTGAGGGGGGACTTGATAGAGGTATTTAAGATAATGAGGGGGATAGATCGAGTTGATGTGGATAGTCTTTTTCCATTGAGAGTAGGGGAGATTCAAACAAGAGGACATGATTTGAGAGTTAGTGGGCAAAAGTTTAAGGGTAACACGAGGGGGAATTTCTTTACTCAGAGAGTGGTAGCTGTGTGGAATAAGCTTCCAGCAGAAGTGGTAGAGGCAGGTTCGGTATTGCCATTTAAAGTAAAATTGGATAGGTATATGGACAGGAAAGGAATGGAGGGTTATGGGATGAGTGTGTACTTTACCTTTAATTTATGTTAATCTAAGTCTATTTAACCATATTAGTCATATTTGTAATGTACTGTACTACTGCTGCAATAAGGTCATTCTCATGGCACTGAGACCCTGGGTGTGTTCGTCCATGATGCCAATGAACTTAAACGTGTGAAAGCATCAGGAGGGTAATATTTTAGCAAACTTGATGGTTTAAATGATAGATATAATTAATTTCATCATTTATAGGAAACAGAAAATTGATCATAACTGCTGTGATGAAATGTTAACTAATTGGGTCAAATATGTTCCTTTAGAACAGAGATAAAGAGTAATTTCTTAAGCCAGAGGGTGTTGAATCTGTGGAATTCATTGCCACAAATTGCTGTGTAAGTCAAGTTTTTGGATATAATTAAATTGAAGTTTGATAGGTAATTAGTAAGGGTGTCAAAAGTTATGAGGAGAAGGAATGGTGTTGAGAGGGATAATAAATCAGCCATGATGGAATGGTGGAGCAGACTTGATGGGCCAAATGGTGCAATTCAGTTCCTTTGTCTTAGGAAGAGGGACACGTGTTTTGTTCCTCAGCACATCCGATCCAAATTGGTCAGCGTGTTTGGTGAATGTGGCTGTCATGTTTTAATAGCAAAAGCTATGTTAAGCCAGTCTGTAGAGCATTGGTGTGTGACAGAGTGCAGGAGATTCCTGATTGGAGACTTTGGGTGGTGTGTAAGTAATGAGAATATGGACTACTGAGCTGTATCTGATGCTTGAGTGTCTTTTAAAAGTAGACTTAGAGAACGAGCAGCAGAGCTTGGTGACCTCAAAGCTCCTTCATGCATCACCTCAGCCTGTGTCTGGAGGACTTCCTGGACTTCCCTCCTCCTCTCCACTCCATCCAGAACTCAGCCACGTCAGCATAGTCCTAAGATGGCAACCAGCCATACCAGCAATGACTGGTCACTGAGACCATAAGATAGGCGGGAGGTGGGGTGGGGTGCCGAGGGATGTGTGTTAATCACACATGCCTTTCCCGGTGCCTGCGCAGCTTCCCAGTTTGGATTTGGAATTAGACTGGAATTGGTTTACCATCATCCCACATACAAAGATACAGTGATGAGCTTGTTTTGCATGGTGTTTGTCCAGATCAGATCATTACAACAGTATGTTGAGGTAGAACAAGGTGAGGCTATAGAGAAATGAAGAATAAAGTGTATCATTTACAGAGAAAATGCAGTGTTGGCAGACAATCACGTGCAAGGTCATAACAAGGAAGACTGTGAGATCAAGAATCCATCTTGTACTAGTGAACCAGTCCAAGTCTCTTGACAGTGGATGGTATGTGTTTTCAGCCGATGTATCTTCTGCCCATTGGGAGAGGGGAGAAGAGAGATTTTCCGGGTGAGTAAGGTCTTTGATTATACTGGCTGTTTTACTGAGGCAGTGAGAAGTGCAGACAATGTCCATTGAGGGGAGGCTGGTTTCCATGACATGCTGAGCTGTGCCCACAACTCTCAGCATTTCCTTGTGGTCGCAGGCAGAGCAGTTGCCGTACCAAGTCATGATGCATCCAGATAGGATGCTTTTTGCAAAGCATCAATGAAAAACTGACCACCTCCTCCCCTTGAATAGTGGGGATAAGTCAGCTGAGGAAAGTGAGAGGGATATTTTAAACAACACAAAACATGCTGGAGGAAAGCAGTGGGTCAGGTGAAAATGGACAAGAGCTAGCAAATGATAGGTGGATCCAGGTGAGGAAGAGTGACAGGCAGATGAGGGAGGAGGGGATGGTGCATTCCGTGGCTAGGGCACTGCAACTCTCATCATGTGTAGTGGCTTCCTTGATCCTATGGATCATACTGAATTTTTCCTGGTGAAAATAGCTTATGAGGAAAATTAAGGTCTTTGCAACACAGAATGACAACCATGTAGAGAGCTCGCTTCTTATGGGGCAGGCATTCACATTCTAAGGGATCAAGCTGTGATTGTGACAAGACTTTAGAATTGAGGGCTTAAGGTTCTACACAATTGTGATGTCTTCCCTCATGTATCATGGTGTATGGGCTAAACCCTTCTTGGGAGAGGCAATAGAAAAATCACAGGTAAAATCTCAGGCCGGTTGGTGGAAAGAAAGATCTAGAAAGTTCATTTGTATCTCAGAGGGGCAGCACAGTAGCAGTTAGCACAAAACTATTACCGTGGCAATGACCTGGGTTAAATTCCCACTGCTGTCTGTAAAGAGTTTGTATGTTCTTCCTGTAACTGTGTGGGTTTCCTCCGAGTGCTCCGGTTTCCTTGCACATTCCAAGGGCATTGGTTAGTATGTTAATTGATCACATGGGTGTAATTGGGTGGTGTGGGCTTATTTGGCTAGTAAGCCCTGTTACTGTGCTGTAGCTCTAAATATAATAAAGTAAGACCCATCTAGTTAAACATAACTGGCCTAGGAGTTACAATCACTCTTGTTCTGAAGCTGTTCCCCTTTGTAGGTGGTGAGCCTTTTCAACCAGGACCAAATAGTTGCTGGAATTCAGTGAGTTGCTAAGTCCGCATGAGTCTGCAGCCAGTTCAAGAGGGTGACTATTCTGTAGGAAAGGAAACATCTCCTAATTTTGGTGATAATCTCAAATACCCTCCCACCGCCACTTCAGCCCATGGCTGAGGACTCCCTAGACCCCTGGGTAATGGCCACACTCCTCTTCTTCAACTATGGTTTAAATATAGAATAGTACAGGCCCTTTGGCCCACAATGTTGCGCAACCTTTTTAACTCTTTCCTCCCACATTATGTTGAATTTTTCTATCACCCATGTGCCTATCTAAGAACCTCTTAAATGCACATAATGTACATGCCTCTATCACCACCCCTGACAAGGCTTTCCATGCACCAACCACTCTGTGTGAAAAAAGTTTCCTCTGATGTTCTTCCTATACTTTCCTCCAATCACCTTAAAATTGTGCCCCCTTGTGTTAGCTATAACTGCTCTTGGAAAAAGTTTCTGGCTTTCCACTCAATCTATGCCTCTTATCATCTTACACACCTCTCTGAAGTCTCCTCTCATCCTCCTTTGCTCCAGAGAGAAAAATCGTGGCTCATACAACCTGTCTTCATAAAACATACCTTCTAGTCCATGCAGTATCCTGGTAAATTTCCTCTGCATTATCTCTAAACTTTCCTGTAATGAGATAACCAGAGCAGTTATTCAAAGTGTGGTCTAACTAGGATTTTAGAGAGCTGCAACATCACCTTGTGGCTTTTGAACTAAATCTCCTGACTTATGAAGGCCAAAACACCATACGTCTTCTTAATAACCTTATCAACTTGTGTGGCAATTTTGAGGGATCTATGAACATGGAGTCCAAAATCCCCCTGTTCTTCCAGACTGCTGAGAATCCTGTCATTAACATTGTCTTCAAATCCTGCCTTCAAATTCAGCCTTCTAAAGTGAATCACTTCGCACTACTTGGGGTTGAACTCCATCTGCCACTTCACAGCCCAGCTCAGTATCCTGTTGATGTCTCATTGTAATCCCCAACAACCTATTTTATTTTTGTTGTATTTCTTTGTTCTACTGTGAATACCTGCAAGAAAATGAATCTCAGAGTAGTATATGTGTTATATACATACTTAGATAATAATTTACTTTGAACTTTGAACCTTCTATACTCTATCCACAGCACCACTAATCTTTGTGTCAGCTGCGTGGTTTCTCAAGCTGTAGGAGTTCATTATTGAGTGCCTTCAACTCGTGGTGACCTGATGGATAGAATAGTTGTCCATAGGGTTTCCATGGCAAGATACAGAATTAGATTAGCCTTCCTAAATTTATCGTATTGGAACAAGGAGTTAACTGTATTAGAACTTTGTAATTCTTAGTCATATTTTTCCCAAGTCTATGCCAATCCCACATATTTCAGACTATCTCGATTACTAAATACTTTATGCTGGGAATTAGCCTAATAGACCTTTACTGGACTTTTTCCAAATCCTCACTACTACCCATCAAGGAATGATAATGTGTATTAAATATTCTAACTGAGGCCTGGCCAAGATCAAAGCGACATTCCTGCTCATTGTATCATGTAGAGAATGAGAGACAATATTGACAATTATTGAAGTTTCTTACATTCTATTTACTCTTTTATTTGCTTGATCTCACAGATACTAAAATGGAAGCTTTGGACAGGACTCTAAATCACTATTTTGTTTTGTGGTTTGGGCCAAGAGGTAAGAAAGACTTTTGATCTTTTTTTCAAGCTTTACTTTGTAATGAGATGCAAGGGTTTCTGTAGGAGAGCAATTAATATCTTACTTTACATTGCAAGATCTAGAACATCGTTATGTGGGTATTAATTGAGCCTGTGACAGGAGTGTTGATGATAATGTACTGTACATCTGTTGGAAGCACAGTTGTTTTAATAGGTGACTCATTAGCTGAATAATTATTCAACAGTACTCAAAGGGAAACTCAAATGATTAGCAAAAATAGGTGAGAAGGACCACATTGAGTCCATAGGTTGTGGGATCAGTTCAGAGTTAAGGATAACTTCACTCACCTCAACTCTGACCTAATTCCACAACCTCCAGACTCACTTTCAAGGACACTTTACAACTCATGTTCTTAGCTTGCTTGCTTTATCTGTCTATCTACCTACCTATTTATTTATTTATCTATCTATCCATCTATCTATCTATTTATTTATTTGCTGTTTATCTTCTTTTGCACATTGGTGGGTTGAGAGACTTTGTGCATAGTTTTTGGTTGATTCTATTGTATTTCTTTGTTCTACTGTGAAAGTCCACAAGAAAATGAGCCTGAAGGTAGTTTATGGTCACATAAATGTACTTTGATATTAAGTTTACTTTAAACTACGAACTTTGATTTTGGGTGTCTTAATTAGCATAGCCTTATTTCATATACATCCAGAAATTTCAAATGTATTTTCTGTTAAGTCAAAGAAATGCCTTAAAAGACTGAATTAAAGAAAGTTTTATTCACTCAGAAGGTTGTGAACCTTTAGAGTTTTGCACCCAGAGGGTTGTGGAAGTTCAATCAGTGATTGTAGGCAAAGATTCGGGGTGGCATGGTGTTGTAGCAGTTAGTATAAAGCTGTTACTGTGCCAGCTATCACTGATCAAGGTTTAATTCCTGCCATTGTCTATAATATGTTTGCACCTTCTCCCTGTGACCGTGTGTGTTTCCTCTGGGTGCTTCAGCCTCCTTCCACATTCCAAAGATGTAGAGTGTAGGATTAATGAGTTGTGGGCATGCTATAAAAACGCTGCAAGCATGGCATCACTTGTGAGCTGCCCAGCACAATCTTTGCGGATTGGATTTGAAGCAAAAAATGCATTTCACTGTATGTTTTGATGTTTTGATATACATGTGACAAATAAAACTAATCTTCAGTGTAAACACAAGAGATTTTGCAGATGCTGAGAATCCAGAGTAATGGACACAAAATGCTGGAGGAACTCAGCAGATCAGGCAGCATTTATGGAAAGGAGTAATGAGTCGACATTTTGGGCTGAGATTCTTTATCAGGACTGGAATCTTCAGTATAAATGGGTTAGTGTAGACTGACTCTGTTTCATTCAGTAATTCTATGATTCTAATCCACACTTGCCATTTGATAACGATAATGTAAATACAATCAAACTGTGATAGACTTCAAGAGAGTGCCAAGTAGCTGAGTTTATGGAATAGTCTGCACTATGTGCACTAGGCAAAATAGTAGTTTGGCATAGACTAGATGGGCTGAAAGGCCTGTTTCTGTGCTATAATGTTCTGTAGTGCTGGAATAATTTTAGTTCACAGTTCTGTATGGGGACTCAACAAAGTGAGATAAGAGAATGACCCATCAGGACCCTAACCAAACGTGGCAGTGCTGATAGTGCTAACTGCGCCTGGTGCTTCAGACCTCAGAGTTGAAAGGGCAGTCAGTGGTCAGACTCTCTCCAGGGGCAGGGAGATTGTAACGTAGCAAGTGGCAAGGTAAGATCTCCTCTGAATTCTGACAGCACCTGTGCAAGGTTTGAACACAATTGCCCTGTGTTGGAGGAATCTGCCTGTTGTTTACAGGACAATCATTTGAAGGGGATTTTGCTGATTTTATAATGATGAGAATGGGGGAAGAGTGAAAGGGGAGGGGGATTTGGTGTAAGATTGGCTGTTGGTGATTAGCATTCACTCAAAGGGCTTACTTCCATACTATATCTCTGTAATTGGCCCTTCAGCCTACAATGTTGTGCTGACCATTTACCTGACACTAAGATCAATTTAGATATACACTCAGTGGCCACTTTGTTAGGTACACATATTAGTTAAAGCAAATATCTAATCATCCAATCATGTGGCAGCAACTCAATGCATAAAAGCATGCAGATGTGGTCAAGAGGTTCATTTGTTTAGACCAAACATCAGACTGGGGGAAGGAATGTGATCTGAGTAACTTTGAGTGTGGAATGATTGTTGGTGCCAAATGGGGTGGTTTGAGTGTTTGATTTCCTGGGAATTTCACGCACAACAGTCCCTAGAGTTTATGGAGAATGTGTGAATGTTTGTGAAAAATATAAAACACCAAACACCTAGTGGCTATTGGGTATGTCTCTCTCTTTCTCTCTTTAGTATATATATATTTGTTACAATACAACAAAGATCACAACATATTTCAGTGCCTAAATCCTCAATGGCCTGCTGAAAGGTCTCAGCCCAAAATGTCAACTGTTTCTACAACGTTTCT
Source organism: Hypanus sabinus (assembly GCF_030144855.1). Classification (NCBI taxonomy): domain Eukaryota; kingdom Metazoa; phylum Chordata; class Chondrichthyes; order Myliobatiformes; family Dasyatidae; genus Hypanus; species Hypanus sabinus. The sequence continues at coordinate 73,442,846 of NC_082715.1, read as the reverse complement.
ACAGAAGCTCCCTGACCTCCTGAGTCCCTCCGGCATTTTGTTTGTGTTGTTCAAACTATTTTTCTTCCAAATTTCATCTTCCTTGTTGCTATTTTGTTTTTTTGAAGCCATGTAGTAGATTATTCATTTAATCACATCAATATTCATCAGGTTACAACAGCCATCTGAATCTAGTACCCCCTTTTGCAGTAAAGTCAAGTCAAGTCAAGTCACTTTTATTGTCATTTTGACCATAACTGCTATGTACAGTACACAGTAAAAATGAGACGATGCTTTTCAGGACCATTGTGTTACATGACACAGTACAAAAATTTGACTGAATTACGTAAAAAACAACACTGAGAGAGAAAAAACAACTACTCTAGACTACAGACCTACCCAGGACTGCATAAAGTGCACAAAACAGTGCAGGCATTACAATAAATAATAAACAGGACAATAGGGCAGTAAGGTGTTAGTCCAGGCTCTGGGTATTGAGGCGTCTGATAGCTTGAGGAAAGAAACTGTTCTATGGAGAACAGAGCCCCAGTGCTTCAGAGCCTTTTCCCAGATGGCAGGAGGGAGAAGAGTTTGCATGAGGAGTGCGTGGCGTCCTTCATAATGCTGTTTGCTTTGTGGACGCAGCGTGTAGTGTAGATGTCCGTGATGGTGGGAAGAGAGACCCTGATGATCTTCTCAGCTGACCTCACTATTTGCTGCAGGGTCTTGCGATCCGAAATGGTGCAATTTCCGAACCAGGCAGTGATGCAGCTGCTCAGGATGCTCTCAATACAACCCCTGTAGAATGTGATGAGGTTGGGGGTGGGAGATGGACTTTCCTCAGCCTTTGCAGAAAGTTAGAGACACTGCTGGGCTTTCTTTGCTATGGAGCTGGTGTGGAGGGACCAGGTGAGATTCTGCATCGGGTGAACACCAAGAAATTTGGTGCTCTTAACGATCCCTACCGAGGAGCCGTCGATGTTCAGCGGGGAGTGGTCACTCTGTGTCCTCCTAAAGTCAACAACCATCTCTTTTGTTTTGTTCACATTAAGAGACAGGTTGTTGGCTCTGCACCAGTCCGTTAGCCGCTGCACCTCCTCTCTGTAAGCTGACTCGTCGTTCTTACTGATGAGACCCACCACAGTCGTAACGTGTTAACCCTTTTCATTATTGTAATGTCACACTTTACTTGTTAGAAGTTACAAGGACATAGAATTACAGCATGGTAATGCTTTGGCGATGACAATAGATGCACGATGGAGGGTATTCTGAGTGGTTGCGTCACTGACAATGTGTTGTCTTTTGCACATTGGTTGCTTGTCTCTGCCACATGAGGGTTTTCATTGATTCTGTTGTGTTTCTTTCAATTTACTCTGTATGCCTGTAAGAAAATTAATGTCAGGGTAGTATATGATGACATACAGTATATGTATTTTGATAATAAATTTAGTTTGTACTTTGTACATTGGCTGCTTTATCGAGGCAGCGAGAAGTATAGACAGAGTCCATGGGTGGGTGGGGAAGTGGTGGAGGCTGGTTCCTCTGCAGTTTCTTGTGGGTCTGAAGAAGAATAATTGCCACATCAAACTGTGAAGCATCTAGGGTACTTTCTACGGTGGATCAATAAAAATTGCTGGGGGGGGGGACTTGCCAAATCTCCTGAATTTCCTGAGGAAGTAGAGGCGTTAGTGCACTTTCTTGGCCAAGAGTTTACATTAATTTCACCCTAACTGATTTACCCTATATTTCGATCAGCTCCGCCCTCTCGACACCTCATTCTAGCACTCTCTTACAGGCCAGGGACAACTGATAGTCTCCCATTAACCTACTAATCGTTTGGGATGTGGGAGGAAACTCACGTGGTTACAGGGAGAGCGTGCAAAATGCACACAGACTGCGCCAGAAGTCAGGATTGAACCTGCGATGCTGGGGCTGTGAGGAAGCAGCTTTTCTACTTGTATCATTGTGGTGCCCTGAATTCTCAGAGTCATTGTGGATAATTTTAAATTTCAGTCATGTGCCTTGCTCTTTTGTTGTTTACAGTCGCTGAATGGAAAAGTGTCACGTGCACTGATCAGCTGTGTTGTCTCTACAGCGCTTAGGTCATGGTAAATAATCACAATTCGATTCTGATGGGATATCTCATATACCCACAGGCTAAAGTAAATTTCCACTACCTGAATACTGAGTTCCCTCATGGTGAATCCTGCATGAATGTTGAACAGATTCTTAAAATTTCTCAGACTCTGTCCAAATCATCTTCCTGGTTCACATCTATCAGTTTGCCCTGGAACCTTCTCAGATGACTTTTTATTACTATGGTGATTTTCTTATGTGTGCTATCACCAAAAGAGTTCACAGGACAAAAAACATGGAGCATAGAATGGTCTGACACAGTACAGGCCCTTCGGCCCACAATGTTCTGCCGATCTTTTAACCGACTTTGAGATTAATCTAATCCTTCCCCCCCCCCCCACATGGCCCTCCATTTTTCTATCATGCATGTGCCTGTCATTTCACTGTATATAATGCATTTCACAATTGGTTTTGATATTTCAATTTACATGTGACAAATTAAGCTAATCTTTATCTGAGAGTCTCTTAAATCTCCCTAATGCTTTTGCTTCTACCACCACTCCAGCAGTGTGTTCCATGCACCTACCACTCTCTGTGTAAAAAAACCTACCATTGACATTCCCCGGTACTTTTTTCCAACTTTATAAAACTCTGGTTGGGCTGCATTTGGAGTACATTCAATTTTGGTTGCCCCATTATAGGAAGGATATGGAGGCTTTGGAGAGGGAGCAGAAAAGGTTCACCGGGATGCTGCTGCAGCCTGGGTTAGGGGGCATGAGCTATAAGGAGAGGTTGGACAAACTTGGTTTTCTCTGGAGTGGCAGGGGCTGAGGGGAGATCTGACAGAAGTTTTTAGAATTTTGAGAGGCACGGATAGACACCTGTGAGGGTTTCCTCCCACCTGCAAAAGATGTACAAATTAGTAGGTTAATTACACTTGGGTGTAATTGGGCAGCATGGGCTCATTGGCCTGGAAGGGTCTGTTACTGTGTTATATCCTTAAAATAAAATAGTTCTGGTTCATGGGAGCACAGGTTCCCTAGTTTTTCCTATTATCCATTCATTACCTTTACTTGCCACTTGTGAATCTTTCAGGATCAGGGTTTCATCTGTGTGGAATTGGATTGTTCATCCTATAACCACATCCCAAAGACCGCTAGACTGAGAGGTTAATATGCCGTTGTAAATTTTCCCCAAGTGTGTAGGTGAGTGCAGTGTGGTGGTAAACTTCAGGAGAGTTAAGGATGAAAGATTAGTTTTATTTGTTACATGAAGCATATGGTGAAATGCAATGTTTACATCAATGGTCAACACAGCCCAAGAATATGTTCTAGGGGCAGCTTGCCAGTGTCGCCACGCTTTTGGCAGCAACATAGCATGCCCAAAATTTACTAACCCTAACCTGTATGCCTTTGAGATGTGTGAGGAATTTGAGTGCCTGAGGAAACCCACACAGTCACAGCAAAAATGTGCAAACTCTTTACAGACAGCAACAGAAATTGAACTCAAGTTGCTGACAGTGTAAAGTGTTATCCTAACCGCTATCTTTAATGAGCAAGCAATAAACTTTTCCTTTATTTATTTCTTCTTACCTTCCATTTTACTCAATGTCTCTTGACAATATTGCTTGCTGCTGTTATCAATACCCAAATGAATACTGCATCTGGACTGATATTCTCTGACCTTGGTAAATGTCACATCATGAGTCTAACTGCTGAACTGGCATTATCTGCAGCATTAGGCTGATCACCTTAAAGGTCAATTTCCAGGATGAGTCGATGATGAGTTGATGATGAGTCCAGCATTGTTAGCATTCATTTTGAGAGGACTAGAGTATAAAAGCAAGGATGTAATACTGAGGTTTTATAAGGCATCGGTCAGATCACACAGAGTATTGTGAGCAGTTTTGAGCCTATTATCTACGAAATGATGTACTGGTTTTGGAGAGAGTTTGGGGAGGTTCACAAGAATTATCCTGGGAATGAAAGGGTTAAGAGGGAATATAAATCAGCCTTGCTAGAATGATGGACCAGTTTCAATGGGCTGAATAGTCTGATTCTGCTCCTACGTCTTATGGTCTATCAACCTGCATAGATATTTCAGGAGGTTACGGACCTGGATCCCAAGATCCTTTTGCTCATCAACACTGCTTGAGGATTGTTGGATCCAACTGCTTAATTGTTATTTTTCTGCAGTTTTACAGTTAATTGCTTCCTTGTATTTCATGTACATGTACCAGTTTATTATGCTTTATTATGGCACGGGTATGTTCAATATGTCCCTAGTGGTTATTCTGGCATGATACTGGGAAGCTTGTCTTCATGCTGCACTATATGCATAAGAACTTTCTCATTGGTTAACTCTTATCTATGAATTTGAATGGAATTTTCCTTATCTATGTAGAATAAAAAGAATGCTCCACAGGCAATGCCATTCAGTTCTTAGATCTTTTGAGTCTCCCTCTCTTCAACTAGTAGAATTCTATGACTGACCGTTTTCAACTCTCTAATTTTTCAATTAATGCTTAATATAATGACAATAAATCAACAAGTTCTGTGCCTCTTTTCTGCCCTATGAAAGAAACTTGGAATAAAATACCTAAGTCCAAAAGGTTCTTGCCATTAATGGTGTATTCTTTCTTTGCATTTGATCTCCCAAGGTGCAACACTTAGCATTTGGCGGGTTAAACTCCAAGTGAATAGCAAATAGCAGTGGATTGTAAATGTAAGGGTGGGTCTGACATGAACAATAAATGCTTTGAGTATTTTTTATATCAGTATCTAAATCTCATATCTTGGTAATGTGCTAATAAGCCAATATCAATGTCAATACCTTCTAACATTGCCAATATTGAATGAAGGGGAAGAATTCTACAAGATTAATTTAATTAAAATACTACTGGCTCAAAGTTATGGATAGCCCAAGTCCATGTGGTTTCCAGTCCAGTGTTTTGAAGGGAAAGTTCATTCAGCTGTATTATGCTCTGGTACAGCAATTCAAACGTGCAGGGACATGAAAAGCTGCAGAGTGCGGTGAACTTCATGGACGTACCTGTCCCCAAGATCTACAAAAAGGTGTTTCAAGAAGGCAACATTTATTATCAAAGGTTCCCACCACCCGGGACATACAGTAAATAAAGATAATAAAGATTAGTTTTATTTGGCACATGTACATTGAAACTTCGAAACATACAGCGGGAGTGAAGAAGGCTAGGCATAGCTCAAATGCCATCTACAAATTTACTGATGATACAACCATTGTTGGTAGAATCTCAGGTGGTGAAGAGTGAGATATGCCAACTAGTGGAGTGGTGCCACAGCAACAACCTGGCCTTCAACATCAGTAAGACAAAAGAGCTGATTATGGACTTCAGGAAGGGTAAGGACGAGGGAACACATACCAATCCTTATGGATCAGATGTGGAGGGAGTGATCAGCTTCAAGTTCCTGTATGTCAAGATCTCTGAGGATCTAACCTGGTCCCAACATATTGATGTCATAAAGAAGGCAAGACAACAGCTATACTTTATTAGGAGTTTGAAGCGATTTGGCATGTAAACAAATACACTCAAAAACTTCTATAGTTGTACCATAGAGAGCTGCAAATCTAGTCAGCTTCATCTTGGGCACTAGCCTATAAAATACCCAGGACATCTGCAGGAAGTGGTGTCTCAAAAAAGCAGCGTCCATTATTAAAGATCTCCAGCACCAGGGCATGCCCTTTTCTCACTGTTACCACCAGGTAGGAGATACAGAAGCCTGAAGGCACATACTCCGCGATTCAGGAACAGCTTCTTCCCTTTTGTCATCTGATACCTAAATGGACTTTGAAGCTTTGGACACTACCTCATTTTTTAAAATATACAGTAGTTCTGTTTTTCCACGTTTTTTAATAATCTATTCAATATATGTAATTGATTTGCTTGTTTATTTATTATTATATTTTATTTTATTTGTTATTATTTTTTTCTCTCTCTGCTAGATCATGTATCGCATTGAACTGCTGCTGCTAAGTTAACAAATTTCACGTCACATGCCGGTGATAATAAACCTGATTCTAATTCTGATTCTGAATGGCGAGTGTGGAGTGTTACGGGAGGGGTGTGGGACAGGTGTCAGAGGAGTGCCAGCGGTGGGGTGGGGGAATGCATGGGAGAAGACATACCCAGCTCTGAGACACCAGGTAGGGTTATTTGATTCCAAACAACTGATTTATTGATCATTACAAAATACCTCCCTGGTGCTTCCTGCTCCTTCCTCTCTCCCTTCCTCTCTTCCCAGCCATGATTCCCCTCTACCTGACCCCTTACCACTCTCAGTCTACAATAGAGATCCATATCAGAATCAGGTTTATCATCACTCACAGATGTCATGACATTTATTTTTTTGTGGCAGCAATGAATAAAATTACTGCAATACTGTGCAAAAGTCTTAGGCACCCTAGCTATATATATGTGCCTAAGACCTTTGCACAGTACTGTACTTCCCTTAAGCTATTCAGTTCTTGGTCCAATCGGCAGAACCCTAATCACTACAGATAGCAACTCTATAACCACTTTGATTACTTTGCACTAAAATAGATTTAATTGCACCTGTGCATATATATACCTGTGCATGTGACAATAAACTCGACTTTGTCTGACTTTCAGATAATCCAACTGTAATTTTTCAAAAGTTCTCTCAACTGGAAAATTGCAGCTGTCACTTCACTCTTTAGGAAAAGCGTGACTAATGAGGATAGGTTGACTGATCTAGAGCTTTCCTCTTTGGAGTGAAGGAGGATGAGAGGTGACTTGATAGAGGTGTACAAGATGATAAAAGCCATAGACCGAGTGGATAGCCGGAGACTTTTTCCCAGGGTGGAAATGACTAATATGAGAGGGTCTAATTTTAAGGTAACTCAAAGTAAATATAGGGGGGGATGTTAGAGGTAGTTTTTTTTACACAGAATATAGTGGGTGTGTGGAACACACTGCCAGGGTGGTGGCAGAAACAGATACATTAGGGACATTTAAGGGATGTTTAGATAAGCACATGGATGATAGAAAATTAAAGGGCTATATTGGAAGGAAGGTTTAGATTGGCCTTGTTAAGTTTTAAGTTAAGTTATAAGGTTGGCAAAGCATTATGTGCTCTAGTTTTCTGTGTTCTATGTTCTAAAGTGTGTTGGGGTCACAGATTGTTCAGACTAACCCTTGTTGGGAGATCACAGGGGTTTACAAAGTCAGTGAAAGTTATTGAGAAGTTTCAGCTGATCAGAGTGAAGAAACAAACTTTATAAAAAACATAAACCCTTCCTGATCTAATATTGAGCAGAGGAGACTAAAGCAGTGGACAGGGCAGCTCGGAACAATGTTATTTAAATGGACTTCCTGGAACCATCGATAAAGTCTCTCTGACTGCCCGCTAAACTTCAAGTCCATGAAATTTGAGGTGAATTATTGATCTGTTTTAGATATTGGTGCAGAAGCAGAAGACAGAGGAGGGATAAAAGGAAGGCATTTAAATTGGTAGGTTATAATTGGAGATATTAGAACAGAAATCTCTGAACTGCTCACCCTGATTACCGACATAACAGGTGGAACAGAAAGACATGCACTCAGTGGCCATTTTATTAGGTACCTGGGTGTATGTTCATGGTATTCTGCTACTATTTTTTTGTTTTTCACATCATTCTCTGTAAACCCAAGAGACTACTTTGCATGAAATCAGCAGTGTGGAAATTCTGCGGCCAAAATTGCGTTGTGAATGAGAGATTTCAGAGGAGAATGTCAGACTGGTTCAAGCTGACAAGGAGGTGACAGTAACTCAAATAACCATATGTTGCAAGAGTGGTGTCCAGAAGCTTCTCCGAGGTCAAACCTTGAAGTGGATGGACTACAGCAGCAGACCAGGAGCATTCACTCAATGGCCACTTTATTAGATACAGGAGGTAACAAGTAAAGTGGTCACTGAATTCAAATGATTGAAAGCAAAACTGAGTTCCTTAAAACCTTGGCTAACATTGTTACCACTAATTTAATCTCTGTGTGCAGTGATTACAGATTCTTTGCTGTTAGCCCTTGAGATTAACAACAAAATTTATGGCTCCAAGTATTCCTACTCATATTCTAGCATTTTCCATACAGCTCAGGAAAAACACTCCCAAACATAAAGCAGACCTACAAGGGGAGCTGCCACAGGAAAGCAGCATCCATCATCAAGGAACCCAACCATCCAGACCATGCTCTCTTCTCGCTGCTGCCATCCGGAAGGAGATACAGGAGCCTCAGGTTCCACGCCTCCAGGTTCAGGAATAGTTATTACCCTTCAACCATCAGGCTCTTGAACAGAATGTGCCTACCTACCTACCACAACACTCTTTACCTACCACAACACTGAACTGATCCCACAACCTATGGGCTCACTTTCTAGGACTCTACAACTCGTGATTATTTATTTATCTACTTATTTATATTTCTGTCTGCCTGTCTGTCTATCTGTCCATCACCTGTATCTATTTATATTTATTATTTTTGTATTGTACATCGGTTGTCTGTCTTTGTGTAAGTTTTCATTGATTTTATTGTATTTTTGTATTCTACTGTGAATACCTGCAAGAAAAATACTCAGGGTCGTATATGGTGACATGTCTGACCTTTGATAATAAATTTGTTTTTGAACTTTGAACTTTGAAGATTAGTGCTGGCTTTCTGCTTTTCAGAGAATAAATGCTATTGTGACTCAGTGAGTATACTTTTACTGTGCAATGATTATGCTTTGAGTATGGTTTATGTTTGACATGGCACTTTGTTTAGAAGGCATTTGCTGAATAAGCTAAAAAAAATCAATATAAATTGCAGAGCAAACGTAAAGAAAGAAACACTTGTGTTTAGTTACCACAGTGTAACATCTGTGCAAATTGGCTGAGACCACAGAATGAAGAGTTGAATGAGAACACTATATATATTCTGCTGGAATAAATGACCTTGGAGTTATCTGTGCCCTAACATAGACAAAACACATTGTCATAAAAGTTCTATTGTAATAAAAAGGATCTCAGCTGCAAAGAATAAGAGGCTTTCTTTGTGTGAGGTCTTCCAAGAAAAGCAGTGTAAGATTGCAAGAGGAACTTTTACCTATTGTTGAGGGAGCCAGTTCCTAAAAAGAAACATGTTACCATAGCTTACAATAATCCTTCTGTGATGTAAACACTGCCTTCTTTATACCATTATCTCCATTTATGGAAATGTCCCTTCAATGTTGCATTTTCATTTATAGGATGCATTATTCTGTTTTGTATTCCCTCGTCTGTGTGAAGTCATGCAAGAATCGGGCACAGTAGCGTAGTGGTTAGTGCCATTGTTTTACAGTGCCAGTGATCACCAATCGGTGTTCGATTCCCGCCGCTGACTGCACATTCTCCCCATGACCACGAGCGTTTCCTCTGGATGCTCCACATTCCTCACACATTCTAAACAATGTATGGTTAGGATTAGAGTTAGTAAGCTGTGTACATGCTATGTCGCTACCAGAAGCGGACTGCCCTCAGCAGTCGACACTTTCACTGTATGTTTCAATGGACATGTCACAAATAAAGCATCCAGAACAAAGATGAAACAAAATTTACATTCTCTTTGCTTCTCTTAGTCTTTGATTTGTGTTTTAAAGATATAAAACCACCTATTTAATCAGCGATGAATTGTTTTGAGAGGTTGATGATAAAACATCTCAACTCCTTCCTGAGAAGTGACTTGGATCCGCTCCAACTTGCCTACTGTAGCATCAGGTCCACGGCAGATGCCACCTCATTGGTTCTTTCCACAACCCTGGAACATGTGGACAGCAAAGATGCATACATCAGGATGCTCTTTATCGCTTACAGCTCAGCATTCAGTACTATCTTCCCCTCAAAACTAATCGATATGCTCCAAGACATTGGTCTCAATACCTCCTTGTGCAAATGGAACCTTGATTTCCTCACTTGCAGACCCAGTCAGTCTGGGTTGGTAACACCATTTTCTCCACAATTGACATCGGCACAGCTGCTCCACAAGGCTCGGTGCTTCGTCTCCTGCTCTACTCATGTTACACTTCGGACTGTTTGGCTAAGCACAGCTGCAATTCCATATTCCAGTTTGCTGACAACAGCACTGTCATTGGCTGAAACAAAGTGATAGTACTGAAGTGTAGCAGGAGCTGGAACATCAAAGACAACGTGAGTGGCTGTCAGAGGGATCTGCACTCGGTAGTCAGTTTGCCACTGCTTGAGTCGGAGAACTCAAAATAAAAAAGCAATGCTTCAGACTGACTGTAACTTTGAAACAGTGACTGTTACCTTCCCTGACACTACGGAAGAAGCGTTATCTCTCTCTCCCCCGTTAGTGAGAGAGAGAGCCTGACTGTAGATCATGATCTCTCTTTGGGAGCTTTGCTGTTGCTTGCATGGTGGGTGGTGGGAGTGCTTTATGCTAGAATAATTTTGGGAGGAGGTGGGCAGATGCTTCTTGCTGCTTGATGATTTGATGCTGCTTGTGAGTGGGAGGGATTAAGGGGCTTTGGGAGTCGTATGTTTTTCCTGTCATTCATTCTTTGGCATTCGAGGATGTCTGTGGAGAGTAAGAATTTCAGTTTGTATATTGTGTACATTCTCTGATGTTAGGTGGAACAATTGAACTATTGATGAATCAGCATATGGGGGGAGATTGAAATTCTGTCTGACCTCTCACTAACAACAACCTCTTACTCAATGTCAGCAAGACCAAGGAGCTGTTTATTTACATCAGGAGAAGGAAACCAAAGGTCCAATAGTTCAATAGTTTAAGATTTAATATGTGAGAAGTGTATACAATACACAAACCGAAATTCTTGCTCTTTGCAAACATCCATGAAAACAGAAGAGTGGCCCAAAGAATGAGCAACAGTAAGAACATTAGAACCCCAAAGCCCCCTACTCCCTCCTCCCACACACAAGCAGCATCAAATCATTGACCCTCACTTCCACTAAAAAAGCAGTAGCGCCCTCCACCCACCAAGCAAGCAATAGCAAAGCCCTCAAGAAAGACCATGATCTGCAGTACAACAAAAACTAATAATCATTCATCTGACAGTTCGACCTGCCACACCCTCTAATAAAAGGAAAAAGAGGTGTCCCCTTTCACAGCGAGAGGGGAGACATAACAAAACAGCTTGCTGATTTACAGTGTTAATCATCTATTGTGCTATTTTTTTCTGAGTTCTCTGACTCAAGAATCAGCAACAAACTCCTCCCACCAGAGAGAGAGAGAGAGAGGATGAGCGCGCAATTCGCTGAGTGTGGAGCCTCCGTCAGCTGATCTGCTGTTCTTGTTCTCCTGTTTTTCTCCCGCGGTGCTTCAGTTGGCAGCACCGGATTAGAATCAGCCTCTCCACAGGGATGCGAAACCTTGGAACCCTGGAGGCGTGCTCGTCTTCTAGGGATTTCAAAAAGCGGCTGGTCGTCAGCCCCCAGGAGCGGGTCCCACCACCACAAAGAGCCGCATTCTGAGTGTAACCCCAGGTCAGGGGCTTCAACAAAACCCCTTCCAAATAAAAAAAGACAGGCATGAAAGGTAGAAATTAAATTGTTTTTGCAGATGAATCCAAAGGAGTTGTCATTGAGCGCTTTCATAATTCTGCAACTTCCTAGGTCCATGAGCCTCATCGGAGGATCAGAAGTGGAGAGGTTTGGCAACTTTAAATTCCTGGGTGTCATCATTTCAGAGGACCTGTCCTAGGCCCAGCATGTGAATGCAATTACGAAGAAAGCATGGCAGCGCCACTACTTCCTTAGGAGTTTGCTGAGATTTGGCAGAACATCTAAAACTTCAACAAACTTCGACAGATGTGTAGTGGAGAGTATATTGACTGGTTGCATCACAGCCTGGAATGGAAACACCAGTACCCTTGAATGGAAAACCCTGCAAAAAGCAGGGGATCTGGCCCAATTCATCTAGGGTAAAATCTTCCCTACTATTGAGCACATCTACATGGTGTGTTGTCACAGAAAAGCAGCATCCATCATCAGGGACCCCCACCACCCAGGTCATGCTCCCTTCTCCCTGCTGCCATCAGGAATCACACTACCAGGTTCATGAACATTTATTACCCCTCAGCCATTAGGCTCTTGAACCAAAGGGGATATCTTCACTTACCCCATCAATGAAACATTCCCACAACCTATCGACTCATTTTCAAGGACTCCTCATGTTCATGATATATCTTGCTTGTTTGTTTGTTTCTTTCTTTCTTTCTTTACTTTTGTATTTGCACAGTTTGTTGTCTTTTGCACACTGGTTGAATGCCCAAGTTGGTGCAGTGTTTAATTGATTCTATTATAGTTATTATTCTATTATGGATTTATTGAGTATACCCACAAGAAAATGAATTTCAGGGTTGTATATGGTGAAGTATATGTACTTTGATAATAAATTTACTTTGAACTTTATAGATATATTATATGTCTTATGAGGATAGGTTGAGCAAGTTAGGACTATTCTTTTTGGAGAGAAGAGGGATGAGAGGTGACTTGATAGAGAAGTACAAGATAAGAGGCATAGATTGAGTGGACAGCCAGAGACTTCTAACTAGGGCAGAAATGGATAATATGAGGGGCATAATTTTAAGATGATTGGAGTGAAGTATAGGGGGATGTCAGAAGTAAGTTTTTTTACACAGAGGGTGGTGCATGTGTGGACTGCCCTGCTAGGGATGGTGGTAGTGGCAAAGAAATTAGGAACATCTACAAACTCTTAGGTAGGCACATGGATGGCAGAAAAATGGAGGGTTGTACAAAAGGGAAAGATTAGGTTGATCTTGGTGTACTTTAAAAGGTTGGTGGGATGAAAGGCCTGTACTGTGCACGTTCTGTGTTTGGTTACTGCCAAACCAGTCATCTTGGCCTTCTTAATAATGAGCAAAAGCCACCCTGCCTTTGCATACTCACATGACTCTGCAAGGACTTGCCTTTGTTTGGTGTTATGCCCAATATCATTTTCCATTTGTAGTGGTTGGTTCCCCTGTGTAGTGTTCAGCCAGCCAGTTGAAGGCTCTGTACACTGATGGTAAACAACCCCTATCTATTTGTTTTGTGCTTTGTTGGTGTTGTATTATGTACCTGGGGAACAATGGAGGTCTTTGACACTCGGTCAGTAACGGGTTCCTGCCACGTACAAAGTCCATTGCCACCAAAAGAGGATTTTAATTCCCACATAGTCAAAGCTCAAAGTAAATTTATTATCAAAGTATGAACATGTTCCCATATGCCTTATTGGAATTTATTTTCTTGCAAACATTTTCAAGTAAAACATGTCGCAGAACTTATGAAAATTATACATAAACAAAGACTGACAAAGAACCAATGTGCAATGGAAGACAGATACTTCAAATAAAAATAATGCTGAGAACATAAGTTGTAAAGAGGTCTTGAAAGTGTGTCTGTAGAATGTAGAATTTCTTCAGTGTAGTAGTGATTGAAGTTATCCACACTGGTTCACAGCCTGACGATTTGAGGGGTAATTGTTCCAGAACTTGGTGGTTTGGGATCAAAGACTTCTCTAACTTCTGCCTGATGCAGCAACAAGAAGAGAGTATGGCCTGGATGGTGGAGCTCTGTAGTGATGGATGCTGCTTTTTTTTGTGGCAGTGCTTTGTGTAGATGCATTCAGTGGTGGAGTGGACTTTGCCTGTGATAGACTAGGCTGTATCCACCTCTTGCTGTAGACTGTTCTGTTCTTGTGCATTGGTGTTTCCATACCAGGGTTTGATGTAGCCAATTAGGATATTCTCTACTGTGCATTTACAGAAGTTTGTCAAAGTTTTTAGTGACATGGTGAATTTATGTAAACTTCTAAGGAATTAGATAATTAGATTATATGACCAACATCCTTGTTTTTATATTCTAGTGCTCTTGAAATGAATGCGAACAATGCTTTCCTCTCCACCAACCTTTAGAGAATCCTGCATGAGGATCCCAAGTCCCTTTGTACCTCAGATTTTTGAATTTTCTCCCCTTTTAGAAAATAGTCTATGCTTTTATTCATTCTACCAAAGTGCATGACCATACACTTCTTGATACTGTGTTCCATCTGCCATCTCTTTGTCCATTCTCCTAATCAATCTTAAGTCCTTCTGCAGCCTCTCTGCTTCCTCAAGACTACCTGCCCCTCCACCTATCATTCACAAACTTGGCCATAAGCCATCAATTCCATCATCCAAATCATTGATAACATAACATAAGAGAATAGGTCCCAACACACAACCCTGCGGAACACCACTAGTCAATAGCACCCTATCAGAAAAGGCTCAGTTCCCACTCTTTGTCTCCTACCAATCAGCCAATGCTCTATTCATGCTAGTATCTTTCCTGTAATACCATGAGCTCTTATCTTGCTAAGTAGTCTCATGTGTGGTACTTTTGTCAATTGCCTTCTGAAAATCGTATATAATATCTACTGATTTCCCTTTGTCTATACTGCTTGTGATATCCTGAAAAAATTCCAACAGATATGTCAGGGACGATTTTCTCTTAAGAAAACCATACTGACTTTGGCATATTTTACCATGTGCCTCCAATTACCCTGAAACCTCTCCTTACTAATTGACTCCAGCATCTTCCCAACCACTGAGGTGTGGAAAACTGGCCTATTATTTCCTTTCTTCTGCCTCCCTCCCTTCTTGAAACATGGAGTGATATTCTCAATTTTTCAGTCCTCCAGAACTATGCCAGAATCTAGTGATTCTTGAAAGATCATTAGCAATGCCTTCACAATCTCTTCAGCTACCTCTTTCAAGTGACTTATCTGGTGGCCCTGGTGACTTATCTACCTTCAGACCTTTCGGCCTTCCAAGCAGCTTCTCCCTAATAATAGCTACTGCACTCAGTTCAGTGCTCTGACTCTCTGAAACATCCAGCATACTGTATGTGTCTTCTACAGTGAAGACTGGTGCAAATTATCTATTTAGTTCATCTGCCATTTCCTTGTCCCCCATTTCTACGTCTCCAGCGTAATTTTTCAGTGGTCTGATATCTATTCGTCTTTCTTTTACTCTTTATATATCTGAAAATTATTTGGTATCTCCTTTTATATTACTGGCTAACTTACCCTTATATTTCATCCTTTCACTCCTTATGGCTTTTTAGTTGCCTTCTTTTGGTTTTCAAAAGCTTCCCAATCCTCTAACTTCTCACTAATTTTTGCTCTATTAGATGCCCTTTCTTTTTGCTTTGAGTTCCTTTGTCAGCCGTGTTCATGTCATCCTGCCTTAGGAATACTTAATCCTTTGGGATCCAATTTTCTCCCAGAAATGCCAGCCATTGCTGCTCTGCTATCATCCTCGCAAGTGTCCCTTTCCAATCAATGCTGGCCAACTCCTCTCTCATGCCTCTGTAATTACCTTTACTCCACTGTAATACTTATACATCTGACTTTAGCTCCCCTCTCTGTCGAATTGCAGGGTGAATTCTATTATATTATGATCACTGGGCCTTAGAGGTTCCTTTACCTTAAGCTCTCTAATCAAATTGGTTCATTACACAACTCCCAATCCAGAATAGCTGATCCCCTGCTGGGCTTAACCACAGACTGATCTGAAAAGCCACCTTGAAGGCATTCTAGAATTATTCTCACTTGTGATCCAAGACCAACGCTAACCTGATTTTCCTAATCGACCTGCATATTGAAATTCCCCATGTGTATTGTAACATTGCTCTTTGACGTATTTTTTTTATCTCCTGCTGTGATTTGTGGCCCACATCCTGCTACTGTTCAGAGGCCTGTATATAATTCCCATCAGGATATTACCCTTGCAGTTTCTTAACTCTACCCACAGTGATTCTACATCTTCCTATGTCACCCCTTCCTGAGAATTTGTTTTTTTCTCCAACAGAGCAACGCCACCCCCTTCCCTACCTTCCTGTTTTTTTGATACAATGTGTATCCTTGGATGTTAAGTTCCCAACTATGATCTTCTCTCAGACATGACTCAGTGATGCCCACAACATCATACTTGCCTATCTCCAACCGTGCTACATGATCTTATTCTGTATGCAGGGTGCATTCAAATATAGCTGACCAAAGCTGATTGGAGCCATCCCAGTCCTCTGGTTTTTGTCCTGCTGTTACACTGCAACTCAATTTTGCAATTTTGCCCTATCATCTGCCTGCTTTTCATGACATTCTCAATACACTCTGCCTCTACTTTTATAGCAACTGCCCCATCCTCAGCCCCATCACTCAGTCAACAGCTCTAGCAAACCTGCCTGCAAGGATATTGGTCCCCCTCGGGTTCAGGTGTAACCTATCCTTTTTATACAGGTGATACCTTCCCCAGAAGAGATCCCAATTATCCAGAAATCTGAAACCCTGCCCCCTGCACCAATTCAGAAATCTCTGGATTGCTGCCTGTGACACACACCAGATTACTACCCTGGAGGTCCTGCTTCTCAGCTTTCTACCTAGCTCCCTAAATTCTATCTTCAGGACCTTCTCCCTTTTCCTAACTATATCATTGGTGCCTATATGTACTAAGACTACTGGCTGCTTACTCTTCCCCTTTAGAATGCATTGGACTTTATCTGATACAACCCTGACCTTAGCACCTAGGAGGCAACATACCATTGGAGTGTCTCTATTGCATCCACAGAGTCTCGTGGATTCTTCTTAACTATAGAATCCCCTGTCAAAACTGCAATCCTCTTCTCTCCTCTTCCCTTCTGAGCCACAGCACCAGACTCAGTGCCAGAGACCTGTTTGTTGCATTCCTCCTAGATCATTCTTCCCCAAGAGTATCCAAAACAGTATACATATTATGGACAAGATTGGCCTCAGAAGTATTCTTTGCTGACTGCTCATTTCTTTTCCCTCTCCTGACAGTCACCCAACTTAGGCATGGCCCCCTCCCTTGTAGTAGCTCCTATCTATTACCTCCTCAGTTTCCTGTATGAGCTGAAGATCATCGATCTGCAGCTCCAGTAACTTAGCACGTTCTCTGAGGAGCAGCAGCTTGGTGCATCTGGTGCGGATGTGATTATCTGGGAGGCTGGAGGTCTCCCAGAGTTCCCACATCTCACACAAAGGACACCACACAGCCCCTAGAGCTATCCTCCCTGCTCTAACTAAGTACTAACAGATGAAGAATGATGAAGAAGATACGTACCTTGTCTAAGCCCCGTCTTATTGAAGCATGATGAACCAGAGCTTCCCCACTCTAACACTGGTCCACTCACACAATGGCCACTCTGTTTGATTATTATTTGCCCTTGCTAATGAATCACTATTTGATTGGGCTGTCAGGGAAAAAAACAGCGGCACTGTTGTGCCTTCTTTGAAATGACACTTACGTGTTGGTCTCAGGACAGGTCCTCTGAAATGTTAATGCAAAAGAATGTGTTAAACATCAGCAGCCAGTTGTCATTCAGTAGAAAGAAACAATAAGGGGAGTTGAGAAGCCTGGTTATTTATATCCTTGGAGGAAAATTGAAGTAAACTATGTGGACTGGTGTCATGATTTGTATAATGATATCATGGAACCAGCCACACAAGATGCTCAGTGGGTCAGGCAGCATCTGTGGAGAGAACCTGAAATGTCAACTCCCTATTTCTCTCTGCTGCTGCAAACTGACCCACTGAGCTCAGGATTTGCAATCAGATGTGCTATTAGATTATGTGAAATTTGTTGTTTTATGTCAGCAGTACAATACAAAGACAAGAAGTTACAATCAATTACAAAATAAATAAATAATACAAAACAAGGGAATTATGTGCTTATGGATTCATGGGCTGTTCAGAAATCTGATGGTGGTGGGGAGGAAGGTGTTCCTAAAATGTTGAGTGTGTGTCTTAAGACTTTTGTACCTCCTCCCTGATGGTAGCAATGAGAAGAGGGCATGTGCTGGGCGATGGAGGGTAGAGCCCATGGAGCTGGCTGGTTTTGCAGCTTCCTGCGGCTTTCTGTGATCCTGTGCAGTTGCCCTTCCATCTCTATCCCCTGCCCTGTCAGCACATTCCAGTTACCCACCCCTCCCTGTGTAACAAAACCTGCCTCATACATGGAGTAAAAAAGTAGTGTCATGTAGTGCCAGTGACCAGGGTTCAGTTCCTGCAGCTCTCTGTAAGGAGTTTGTATGTTCTCCCCTTGACCTCGTGGGTTTCCTCCGTGTGCTCTGATTTCCTCACACAGTCTAAAATTGAGTTCTTTAGTATGTTAATTGGTCACATGGGTGTAATTTGGTGGCACAGGCTTGTTGTGCCAGAAGATTATGTTACAGCGTTGTATTTCTAAATAAATAAATAAGCCCCCTTTAAACTTTACCCCTCTCATTGTAAATGCTTGGCCTCTGCTGTTACACATTTGGATACAGGTTTAGAATTAGGCCATTCGGGCTAATTCTAACTCAAATCTGGCCGAGTGGTGCCACAACAATCTCTCATTCAATGTCAGCAAGATTAAGGAGCTGTTTATTGACTACAGGAGGAGGAAACCAGAGTTCCATGAATTAGCCCTCATTGAGGGATCAGAGGTGGAGAACTTTAAATTCCTTAGTGTTATCATTTCAGAGGACTTGTCCCCGGTCTAGCATGTAAATACTGTCACAAGGAAAGTATAGTAGATAGCCTCTCTATTTTCTTTGAAGTTTGTAAGATTGAGCATGACATCTAAAACTGACAAACTTCAATAGATGTGTGGTGAAGAGTATACAATATTGATTGGTTGCATCTCAGCCTGGTATGGAAACACCAATTCTCTTGAACAGAAAAGTCTACAAAAAGTAATGGATATAGCCCAGTCTATCACAGGTAAAGCCTCTACGCATCAACGCAGAACACTGTCGCAGGGAAGCTGTATCCATTATCGAAGACCCCCACCATCGAGGCCATGTTTTCTTCTCGATGCTGCCATCAGGAAGGAGGTACAGGAGCCTCAGGACCCACACCACCTGGTTCAGGAACAGTTACTACCCCTCATCCATCATGCTCCTGAACAGAGCGGATAGCTTCACTCAACTTCACTTACGCAAACACTGAACTGTTTCCGCAACCTACACACTCACTTTCAAGGACTGATCATCTCATGTTCTTGATATTTATTCCTTATTTATTATTATTACTTTCTTTGTATTTACTGTGAACGCCTACAAGAAAATGAATGGCTGTGTTGTATATGCTGACATATACATACTTTGATTGTGAATTTACTTTGAACCTTAACAGAAGTTTCAAATAAGGAGAGATATGGAGGGATGTGGTTTGGGTGCAGGTAGATGGGGCTATGCAGAAGCTCAGATTGCATGGACTAGATAGGCCGAAGGGTCTGTGCCTGTGCTGTGGTGCTCTGTGATTTATAATCTTATAAACTTCTATTCGGGCGCTCCACAGAAAACAACCCTAGTCTGTCAGAGACTGGATTGCATGTATCGGGTTGTTCTGGTAGTGAACTTCAACTCTGAAATGCAGTGTGGTCAAAATAGATTCTGTTCTCAGTGCCAGTGGATTGTGTTCCGTTACAGTGTATCATGTAAGTTAGTGCCTGCTGCCATGGTAACCTTTTTCTGTGCCTGCTCTTGGTGTGTGAGCCAAGTTTAGCCACTAGGTGTTAAGGATTGTTTGGTGACCAGACTAGGATGTCCAGCTGACAGAACAGCATGGATGAAGACTGGTGTCTCCTCCCAAGTCAGAGAGTTGTCAGTGGGTTTACAGATTCGAAGTTCAGTGTGTGCAGGAGGAATGGGTTCTGATGGCCCCTGCGTTAGCAAGTCTGGAGGCCTCATCATCAGCGAATCTGGCGTTGGAGGCCTGCTGTTCGGTAATCGGTGGGTTCAGTGCTCGATGTCGAGGTTCGAGACCTGAGCACGGAATCCAGCCCTGAATCTGCATGTCCGATCCGAATCTGAGTCTGCTGAAGGCTTGAGGCAGGAGAAGATGGGCTGATTTGGGGTTAGAAGACTGTATGTGTGTGGGTGGGAGGGAGGAACGGGGCTTGTTTTGCTGTTGCTATTTTGTTGCTTGATGTTTTCTGTCTTGCTTTGCTGAACATTGTGGGCATACCGTGTTGGCTCTGGAATGTGTGCTGACACTTGTGAGCTGCTCCCACCACATCCATAGGTTGTGTTAATAAACGCCACATTTCACTGTATGTTTGATATACATGTGATAAATAAACTTGAATCTTGATACCTGACTCCAGCAAATCTTGCCCAAATCGTGCCAGAGAATGCAAGAGTACATTGAAATGGTAGTATGCCGAGCCTGAAGAAATGGAGCATTAGAGTATTGGGGCAGTGCGTCTGCTGCCTAGGACATTCCGAAGAAACCACGCGGATCTCAGCTGCACATATGTCAAGGTTATTTGTGGTTTGTTCTTTTCTGGTGGCAGGTACATAGAGAAACAGCAGGAGGGAGTTGACGGAGGGATTAGGGGGTGGTTGTGGTAAGGACTGGCCAGCACACTGGAACAGAGAGTCCCGATCGAGGGATCAGCAGCGGAAAGGGTGAGAAGTTTCAAGTTCCTGGATGTCAACATCTCTGAAGATCTATCCTGGGCTTAACATACTGATGCAATTACAAAGAAGACATGACAGCAGCTATATTTCATTAGGAGTTTGTGGAGACTTGGTATGATACCAAAAACTTGCAAATTTCTACAGGTTGACCGTGGAGAGCATTCTAACTGGTTACATCACTGTCTGGTATGGTGGAGGATCACTGCACAGGTTTGAAAAAAGCTGCAGAAAGTTGCAAACTTGGCCAGCTTCATCATGGGCACTAGCCTGTACAGCATTGAGGGCATCTTCAAAAGGTGATGGCTCAAAGTGGTGGCATCCATCATTAAGGACCCCCATCACCCAGGACATGCCTTTTTCTCGTCGCTACCATCAAGGAGGAGGTACAGGAGCCTGAAGGGACACACTCAATGTTTTAAGAGCAGCTTTTTCCCCATCACCATCAGATTTCTGAAGAGAGTGAACCCACGTACACTACCTCACTACTTTTTCTTTATTTTGCTCTCTTTTTCACTACTTATTTAATTTTTTATATATATTTCTTTTTGCAATTTATAGTTTTTTATTCTGTATTTCACTGTACTGCTGCCATAACACAACTTATTTCAAGACATATGCCAGTGATATTAAATCTGATTCCGATTCTGGGAAGAGTGCTGCCTCACAGGGCCTGTAGTGCTCTGTGACTTGATGACTTGGAACTCAGCAAACGGCTGCATAGAGTTGCAGTGCTGTCCGTATTGGAAGCAGCTGCCTTATGACCATAACATTCAGGATCTCTGTCTTTATTTTTAGACTTGTCGTCTGTATCTGCCAATGACCCTCCCTGTTATAAATGCTGCCTGCTTTGGAGACTTAATGGTGGTTATGCTGACTGCATCATCCTGCATTTAAAAGGTGCCTATTTCCAACCCATGCTGTTGGTGTAAATGGCTCAACTCAGAACATAGAACATTATAGCACAGTACAGACCCTTTGGTCCACAATGTTGTACCAACCTTTTAATCTACTCAATGTAATCCTTCACTCTCACAAACCCCTGTTTTTCTTTCAGTGTGTGTCTATCTATGGGTCTCTTAAATGTCCCTAATGTATCTGCCTCTACCACCATCCCTGGCAGTATATTCCATGCACCCCATTACTCTGTGTAATAAAACCTTATATTGACATTCTCCCATACTTTCCTCCAATCATCATAAAAATATGCCCTCTCGTATTAGCCATTTACACTCTGGCTGTCCACACAGTCTATGCCCCTTATCTTATACACCTCTGGTGTTTCTGGTGTTGAACAGTGTGGTTTCCATCGTAGTTCTACAGTATGACTTAACTGAGTGTGCTCTGTCCTGTGGTTTACAATATAAGAACCACAGACTGCTATGCTTGTGAACTTTTGTTGAAGGCATAGTTCACCCTCGTAAAGTTATTCCACTGACTTAATACAAATAATAAAAAGAATTGAATATTAACATATAGTAAACAGGGAAGGTGGGATAGGTCCAGTAATATACTTTTCATAAAAGGGGATGCAAATACCATCATCCTGCAGAGACTAGTGGAGAAACTCGCTGCTTGGCCTTAACACTGCCATGTGTCACTGGATTCTAGATTTCTTGACAGAGAGACCACAGTCAGTCCGTGTTGGCAGGAACATCTCTGACTCCATCACACTGGATCCCCGCAAGTTGTGTGCTTAGCCCATTGCTGTTTACACTGCTAACACATGATTGTGCAGCCAGATTCAAGGGGAACCTGCTCATTAAATTTGCTGATGATACCACAGTGGTGGGGCTCATCAGCAAAAATGATGAAACAATGTACAGGGAGGAGGTCAAACACCCAGAGAGCTGGTGCAGTGACAACAACTTGATGCTTAATGTCACCAAACCCAAGGGGATGATCACCGATTTCAGACGGTCTCAGCCTGAGCACACACCCCTCAGCATCAGCGGCTCCACAGTGGAGAGAGTGGAAAACATCAAGTTCCTTGGGGTGCAGATCTCGGACAATCTCACCTGGTCCAGGAACACCACTGGGATTGTGAAACAAGCCCAGCAGAGATTGCACTTTCTGAGGAAGCTTAAACAAGCATCACTCCCCACTAACATCTTAACTACTGTTACGTACCCCGTAACTGGGTCACTTACCAGTAAAGATAGAGGGGTCCGTTGAAGTCTGATGGCACTATTTTTAACAGTATTTACTGATAAAAATACACAAAAATATTATCAATGCAAACATACAGATAATATACGTCGTCAATACTAAATTTAAAAGCGCGGGTATAATAATAATCAATAAGAAATAGCTCTATCATTGTCTAGGGGATAATCTATTGTCCGATGGAAATATAAAAGTCACTTTAGTTCATTCAAGCTGCAGCTTTTGGTTGGAGAGAGAGACGGAGGTTTAGAACTTGCCCGGTTTCCGTTTTATGATGTCGATCCTTTGAAATGGCGTCGGTGGTGATCTCTTCCTTAGCTAAGCCGCCTTCCGTGGTAGGGCCTCAATCCCGGGGCAACGGGAAAGGACACACGTGGACCCTCCACCAGCTGTCGCTATTAAATGCTGTCACGGGACTTCTAGCGTTTCTCCTGGTGCGTGTCAAAGGGGCCGTTCCCCAGACCCTCTTTTATCCCCACTCACGGGGTCTCAGATGTCACTCAGGGTGGAATGATGCCATCCCCCAACCAGCCCACGTTGCCTGAGGGCTTTCACGAAGCGCAGTACTCAATACACAATTCCGTCTCCAAGAGACAATGACCTTTTCCGTGGCTTTGTATCGCTGAGAGCCAGGACATTCCAGACGTCTCTCTCTCATTTCCTGGGTCTCCTGACCTGAATTAATAGCGATCTTGCGATTCTCAAAAAGGAGGGGGGCACAGGTGTAACACTACTGTAACACTTACCCAACAGGCTGGTATATGTCTAGGGGAAAAAGGGATCCAGCCACTCTCCAACCCACCTCCCGTACACGCAGGTGCTGTGAGAATCGAGTTTACGCCTCGAGCCCGCCAACAATATCAAATCCACAACAAATACCGTTATGAAATACACTTTAAAGAGTTTACTAAAATTAGAAAGAGTAGTAAGCAATACAATATATATACACAAGGAAAAAAAAACAAAAGGCGCCAACTTATCAAAGTTCAGTCTGTTTAGTGCACTCGTTGGAGCTCAATCAACGAACCAATCGACCCATCCGGCCATCGCACCTGGGACCACCCCGGTGGTCTTACGAGCAGTCCAGCACACGTCCACCTTCTTCAGTGTCTTCCTCGGCCTCCCCCAAAAAACCCGCGAAAACCCCTCCCCCAAGTTCCCAGCATCACAAGACACAATGACATTCCCCATTGATTAACAAATGAATACAATTACCATATCAGCCATTCTAAAGTGAAACAACGGCTAGAGAGACACTTATCCGACAAAAAAACATTCCTACTTGTAACAAACCAAAGAGGCCATTTTGAGTAACATACCCAGGACATTGTACATTCTCTCCCCACCAGCAAATGTCATGCCCTCATGGCATTACTAGAGGTCCCCAAAGCTTCTTGCAACACACAAAACCCAACCCAGGTGCAGAAGGCAATGACATAACTACCCAGAGCAGTAGAAATCACACTCGGTTCTCCCGGTACCACATATGTCAACCGCTCCGGGGGGCGCCTAATCCTCTGAGATCTCCATACCCCTTCTGCCCCACTGGGCTCCCTCGTCACCTGTGAACCCACTGTCTCGGACACCCCAGGTCTACCTGACAGACCCTCACCCCCTTCCTCACAGGGGTCCTCCCTCACCTGAGATCTCTCCGGCTCACGCTCAGATTCCACCCTCTCTCCCACCAATGTAGGCTGCCTCTCCATCTGACCCTCAAGACCTTCCCTCCTCTCACCCAATTCAGTATGGGAAGGGCCAGGAGCCTCCTCTCCTGGTACTGGAGCACTAGCGAATGGGAACAGGACCCACTCATCTGAGTCGTCCTCCTCTGAATCGGTAGCCATTCCCGAGTGAGGGACCCGTCCCCGCTCTTCAGCAGTTTGCTCTTCCCGTTCTCCGCTCCCTCGCAGAGTCCTTGTACTGGGCGTAACCTCCCACTCGGGCTCCTTATCCACCTGCACCGCTTGACCCAGTGGCAGCAGGTGATTCCTATGGAGTACCTTGATAGGTCCTTTTCCATCCTCGGGTTTCACCCGGTAAACTGGCAGGTTCGGCATCTGGCTCTCTATTACATAGGGGCTGGCCGCCCATCGATCTGCCAACTTGTGCTTACCAGGGAGTCCCAAATTCCGCAAAAGGACCCGGTCGCCCGGTAATAATTGTACAAACTTCACCTTTCGATCATACCGCATCTTATTCCGCTGATTTTGTTTGGTAGCCGCCGCCTCGGCCAACTCGTATGCCCGCTGTAACTCCCTCTTCATGTCGGAAACGTACTTTAGATGGGACTTCCCGGGAAATTCACCCATTCCACCTCCAAAACACACGTCAATGGGCAACCTCGCTTCCCGCCCAAACATCAGATAATAGGGTGAATACCCTGTAGCCTCATTGCGAGTACAATTGTAACAGTGAACCAATTGTCCAATATGACGACTCCACCTGCTTTTCTGCCCAATCTCCAGCGTCCCGAGCATATCCAACAGGGTCCTGTTGAATCTCTCTGGCTGAGGATCTCCCTGTGGGTGGTAAGGGGTAGTCCTGGATTTCTCAACCCCAAGCATAGTCAGTAATTCCTGGATAAGGCGGCTCTCAAAGTCCCGCCCCTGATCACTATGGATTCGCCTGGGAAGGCCGTAATGCACAAAGTACTTCTCCCATAGCACCTTCGCCACTGTCGTCGCCTTCTGATCCTTGGTGGGAAATGCCTGAGCATAGCGAGTGTAATGATCGGTGATGACTAATACATTCGCGGTGTTGCTGGTGTCAGGCTCAATCGACAGGAAATCCATACATACCAGGTCCAGAGGTCCCGCACTCTGCAAGTGCGACAGTGGAGCCGCCAACGCTGGCAGGGTCTTCCTCTGGATGCAACGACGGCATCCCCTACAGTATTCTTCGACGTCCCCCCTCATCCGGGGCCAGTAGAACTGGTCTTTGAGTAATCCATATGTCTTTTCCACCCCCAAATGTCCAGAATCATCATGTAAGGCCTGGAGTACAGTCTGGTGATACTCCTCCGGCAGGACCAGTTGCCAACAGCGGGGTTGGTCCGGAGGCGTTGTTACCCGGTACAAGATTTTGTTCTTTAACTTCAACCGAGACCACTCCTTCAACAACAGAGGCACGTATGGGTGTTTCGCCTTCTCAGCCAACGCCCCATCCCCCTTCTCGACCGCTCTCCACACTGTGCCAATGCCCGGGTCATTTTGCTGAGCAGTTGCCACTTCCCCCGGACTCAGTTCCGGCAACTGTTTAGTCCCCAGAGCGGTCAGGTCACAGTAAACTAGGGGTATGGCGTCGTCAAAAACCCCCAAATGGTCCACGGCTCGTTCCAGCCTCCCTCTTCCCTCAGCCTTCACGGTGATAACAAACTGACACATCGCCTTCACTCCAGGGGCAGGGACACTCTCCCACTCCTCGTCCCTCTCCTCCTCCCCCGGCTCCCGACGAGACAATGCATCCGCATCGATATTCTTGCTTCCGGGACGGTACCTCAGGCTGAAATCATATACCGACAATGCCGCCAGCCACCGATGTCCTGTGGCATCCAGCTTCGCCGAAGTCAAAATATAAGTGAGAGGATTGTTATCCGTTCTCACCTCAAACTTGGCTCCGTAAAGGTAATCGCCCAGCTTGTCCACCACCGCCCACTTCAGCGCCAGGAACTCCAACTTGTGAGTGGGATAGTTTCTCTCCGATGGCGACAAGCTTCGGCTGACAAAGGCTACCGGCCTCAATGCTTTGCCATGCTCCTGGTACAGAACAGCCCCGAGACCCTCTCGGCTGGCATCCGTGTGCAGCACATATGGCTTCTGGGGATCGGCAAAAGCCAACACCGGGGCCTGGGTCAGTGCCCTTTTCAAAGATCGGAACGCCTCTTCACATTGATCATCCCATCTCGAGCCAAAAGGTTCCGCCGGGTTCCAGTATCCTCCAGCATCCTGCCTCTGGTTCCCCATCCTCTTCTTCCCCACCGGGGGATAGCCACACAACAGCTGAGTTAACGGGTGACACACTTTGGCGTATCCTTTCACAAATCGCCGGTAATACCCACAGAACCCCAAAAATGAGCGCAGAGCACCCACTTTCTGGGGTCTCGGCCAGGTGGTCACAGCCTCTATCTTGGTTGGATCAGTAGCCACTCCCTCTCGCGAAATGATATGGCCAATGTAGTTAACTGACGACTTGCAGAACTGGCATTTGTCCAGGGAAAGCTTCAACCCTTCTTCATTAAGCCGGCCCAACACCTTCAACAGTCTCTCCTCATGTTCCTCCAAAGTCGATCCAAACACTATCAAATCGTCCAGGTACACCAGCACCTCCAACAGATTCATATCCCCCACAGTTCTCTCCATGAGCCTCTGGAAGGTGGCTGGGGCTCCGGATATGCCTTGGGGCATTCGTTCGAACTGAAAGAACCCCAGCGGGCAGATAAAAGCGGTCTTCTCTTTATCGGCCGCACTCATCGGGATCTGGTAATACCCACTTCTTAAATCCAGCACACTGAACCACTTTGCACCGCTCAGGCAGGCCAACGCATCCTCGACTCTTGGGACAGTATATTGATCAGGGACAGTTCGCCGATTCAACGTCCTGTAGTCAACACACATGCGCACTCGCCCATTCTTCTTCCGTGCCACCACTATTGGGGACGCATAAGGACTTCGAGACTCAGCTATGATTCCGGCCTCCTTCAACTTGCACAAGTGCTGTCGCACGTCCTCAACATCTGCCGGAGCCAGCCGCCGGGATCTCTCTCGGAACGGGGTGTCCTCCGTCACCCGGATGGTGTGGCGAGTGCTTTTGGAGCAGCCAACATCAAACTCGCCCCGAGAAAAAACAGCTTCCATCTTCAGCATCTTCTCCACTAGCCTGCGTTTCCACTCCGGCGACACTGGGGAATCCCCGAAGTTAAAGGCTTCAGCGGTCAGCTCCATTCGATGCTCCGATCCCTCCCCGTTAGGGGTCCGCACTGGTGCGCTGGACATTACCGTCACCGGGAACAGATGTGCCAGCGGCATTCCCCTCTTAAAGGTGATTTCTCTTGCCGTGGTGTTCCTGACACTTATAGCTATACGCCTCGCATGTACCACCCCTGGTCTCTGCACTTCAGGCCTCACCAGCGCCCCCGCCGGAAATCGTGTCTCCCCTTCAAGATCGTCTGGGGCGTCTACTAACAGGGCTTCTCCCGTCGGCACTCCTGGGAATCTGGGGGTCCCCATCACTAGGGCTACCTCCCCGGGTCGGATCACCTTGGGCCTCGCCTGCGTACACCACACCGTCCCTCGTTTACACTCCGGGTCCAGCCCTTGGGAGGCAACCCCTTCTGCGAACACTGCTTGAAACACTGGATGCACCGAGAGGGTCTCCAGAAAGTCTTCCCCCCCTTTCTCCTTACAAGCTCCCAGGAGCCGTCGCACAACTGGGGAGTTAGTCCCCACCAGGAGGGCAGCACCACCGGTTTCCACCGGGTCAGGACACACCAACACCAACGTCTCAATAGCTTCCGACACTCCCACATCGCCTTCCGAGAACTCCAATCTCACCGATAGGTACCCATCGTACGGGTAGTCACCCTCGCTCACACCCCAAATCTGCAGGGCGTCAAATGGTGTTACGGGCAAATGCTTTAGATGTTGATTGTAGAAAGACCGGTACAATAAGGTCACCTGCGATCCAGTATCAAGAACGGCTTTTGCGTAAACTCCCTCTATCCGTAGACCCACACTGGCACAGGGTCCTACCAGCCCATCCGGAACAGAGGCGTGGGCACCCGGTGGTCTTCCGGCTGATCTCTGGGAACGTGTTCCTCCAGAGGCTCCAGTCCATTCCCTCACTGAGCCTCTCCTAAGTTTCCCCGACACCTCTCCCTTCTTAGTCGCAGGGGGGCTTGTCCTCCGCGGGACTCCTTGTCTCTCACAATCCCACCTAAAGTGACCCTCCTCTCCACAGCTATAGCACACCCTTGGCCTTCCACAGTCCTGCCTGAAATGCCCCTCTTTCCCACAGTTAAAGCACACACTGCCGGCTGCCCCTCCTCTCCCAGGACGGCTCCTGCTCCCAATCCACTGCACTGATCGCCCCTGAGAGTAGGTACCTCCCCTGTCCCTCCCCTCCAAAGGGGGTTCCCTACTCCCCGGGGGTTTGTCATTCCTCCACTCAGCCACCACTTCCTGTATCGCTGAGGATCGCTCCCGTAGGCCCGTGCCCCTTTTCTGCCCCAATGCTCTCTCTTCCTCTCGCACCTCTCTAATCAGTTGCCCGAAGGATAGAGGGGGACCTTTCCTATAAGCCTGCCGGATAGTCCATGCCACCTTGTCCTCCTCCAGAGAGCCACTGAATAGCTGACTCATCCTCACGCTAGCCACGTCAGTCGCCTTCACTACCCCTCGGCGCCGCAGCCCCGAGAGCATCCCCTCCATCCTAAATATGTACTCGGAGAGCTTTTCCCCTCTCCATTGTTCCAGGCGTTGAAACTCTGCTAAAAGCAGCCAGGGTTCCCCTGACAACCCAAACGCTCCCTCCAAAACTTCTAGGCAGTCCTCCACTGAGGCCCCAGGCTTCTCAGCTTTTAACTCCCGGATGGTTTTGGCTGCTAAACCCCTCAAACTTCCCAGCAATCGCTGCCTCTTCTCCTCCTCCGAGCCTGGCCACTCCTCTAACATCAAAGACGAATGCTCGATCCAGGTCTCATAGTCTACCTCCCCGTCCGGAGTAGGCTTGGCTCCGGAGAACACCCCCAGCTTCAGCCGTGGCCTCTCGGCCACCCCCACCAGGGAGTTAAGTGCGGCTGCCAGCTCCGAGACTTCCACCCTACCTGGGGAGCGGGGCTTAGTCACGACTCCCTCCTCCCACCTCCCTTTCCTAGTGCCGGGCACCTCTCTGGGGTCCACCTCTAGCTCTAGCTCCTCCTCCGATGTCTCCTCAGCCTCATCCTTGTAGAAGTGGAGCCCCCACGGGCCCGCCTCCCCCGGTACACTGACCATCGCCGGCAGTTCCACCGTCCTGACTTCAGCACTCGTACGAACCAACACCCAGCTAGACTCTACCTCTTTACCACACCGTCTAGCTACCAATTCTACCTGCCCAATACCCTTCACCGAACTTAAACCCCTCACTATCGCGTCTCCCAAAACTCGAACATCCACTCCGCTCACTACGCATGCGTACTGTACTGGTACATCTTCAAACTGGCACCAACAAACAAACTTGTCTCTGTCCATCTCCGCTCTGCTGCCTGCGCGATTCCACAGCCCCTGACAATCCAATCCCGGACGAGCACCCCACAAATGTAACACTTACCCAACAGGCTGGTATATGTCTA
Source organism: Hypanus sabinus (assembly GCF_030144855.1). NCBI lineage: Eukaryota > Metazoa > Chordata > Chondrichthyes > Myliobatiformes > Dasyatidae > Hypanus > Hypanus sabinus. The sequence continues at coordinate 73,412,806 of NC_082715.1, read as the reverse complement.
GGGGAAAAAGGGATCCAGCCACTCTCCAACCCACCTCCCGTACACGCAGGTGCTGTGAGAATCGAGTTTACGCCTCGAGCCCGCCAACAATATCAAATCCACAACAAATACCGTTATGAAATACACTTTAAAGAGTTTACTAAAATTAGAAAGAGTAGTAAGCAATACAATATATATACACAAGGAAAAAAAAACAAAAGGCGCCAACTTATCAAAGTTCAGTCTGTTTAGTGCACTCGTTGGAGCTCAATCAACGAACCAATCGACCCATCCGGCCATCGCACCTGGGACCACCCCGGTGGTCTTACGAGCAGTCCAGCACACGTCCACCTTCTTCAGTGTCTTCCTCGGCCTCCCCCAAAAAACCCGCGAAAACCCCTCCCCCAAGTTCCCAGCATCACAAGACACAATGACATTCCCCATTGATTAACAAATGAATACAATTACCATATCAGCCATTCTAAAGTGAAACAACGGCTAGAGAGACACTTATCCGACAAAGAAACATTCCTACTTGTAACAAACCAAAGAGGCCATTTTGAGTAACATACCCAGGACATTGTACACTACATTCAACAGAGGCATGGTTGAGAGTGTGCTGACCTTTTGCATCACAACCTGGTACTCCAGCTGCAGTGCTGCTGACAAAAAAGCCTTGCAGAGGGTGGTTAGGGGAGCAGAGAAGGTTATTAAGGTCTCCCTACCTTCCGTGCAAGACCTCTTTCAGAGTTGATACCTCCAGAAGACACAGTACATCATTAAAGACACCTCACACCCTCTCCATGAACTGTTTGTTCTTCTGCCATCAGGTAAACATTACAGGAGCATCAAAACTAAAACCACAAGGTTACTAAACAGCTTCCTCCCACAGGCAGTCAGACTGCTAAATAGCTGCTCTACCTGACTCTGCTTTGGACTCTTTTAACTTGCACTGGACACTTATAACTTGTTTTTAACTGACATGTGGCTGTTGTATTTTACTATTTATTGTTATGTTGATTATTTAGTGTTGAACTTGTTATGTTATGATTGCACTGCTCCTGGGAAACGCTGTCTCATTCTGCCTTGCAGAGCTGATGTACGGTTAGAATGACAATAAAGTTTTTGAATCTTGAATCCTGAAATCTTGATGGGTACGGTGAGAAGATCATTTACCTTTGTATGAGCTTCCTCCCTAATTTTATTTGATTTTGTTTAGCACTTGTACACACAGTAGCTACTTCATTAGATGCCACCTGAACCTCCTAACGTGGCTACTGCATGTACGCTCATGGTCTTCTGCTGCTGTAGCCCATCCACTTTAAGGTTCAATGTGTTGTACATTTATTATTGATGTTCTACTCACCGCTGTTGTAAGGCCTGATTATTTGAGTTATTGCCTTCCTGTCAGCCTGAACCAGTCTGGTCCCTCTCTCATTATGAAGGCGTTTTGCCCACAGAACTGCTGCTCACGGGATGTTTTATAGTTTTCGCACCATTCTCTCTAAACTCTAGAGATGTGCGTTAAAATCCCAGGATATCAGCAGTTTCTGAGATTTTCGAACCACCTGACTGACGCCAACAATCATTCCATGGTCAAAGTCACTCAGATCAGAGTTTTTCCTCATTCTGATGTTTGGTGTGAACAACAACTGAACCTCTTGACCGTGTCTGCATGCTCTTATGCATTGAGAAGCTGTCATGTGATTGACTGATTCTATATTAACATTAATGGGCAGGTGTAAAGTAGCCACTGAGTGCATGTTCCAGCCATGTCACCCCAGCAACTGCACAACCACATTTAATGCTAACCTATCACAGGGCAATTTACAATGACCAGTTAATCTACCTGGTAGGTCTTTGGACTGTGGGAGGAAACTGGAGCAGTCGGGGAAAACCCATCCATTCCACAGGGAAGATGTACAGAGATTCCTTACAGAATGGTGCTGGAATTGAACTCTGAATTCTGGGTCGCACTGAGCTGTAATAGCGTCACAATAATCACCATGCTATTGTGGCACCCTAATTGTGCAGGGAAGGATTGTTTAGAAATCTGTATTTATGGACTAATTAATTAAGCACTATAGTGCCCAGTTAAAGCCTCAAATTGCTGCTCAGTTCCCCTAATTAGGACTGGTCAGAAGCTGTTTGTGTGCAGAGAAAGTCTTCATTCTCTTGTTTCCATAATCAGTGTGCTTTTCCTATTGTTTATTGAGGGCTCACTGCCTGACCATAATGGCCATTCTAACCTCCCCTCCCACCATAAAAAAGGCAAAGTGACCCACTCATAGGAAAACACAGCAGAACACACACAGTGTCGACGGTCTTGCCCGCGAAGAATGTGGTTGATATTCAAAACTTTGGAATAAATGAGAGTTTATCTGTGAAATTTTACATGGATTTCTGGGCTGCCACATCACTCTCTCCATCTCTTTCTCTCCCTCCCTCCTCTCTCTCTCTCTAACTCCTCCCCTTCCCTCACATACTCTGCTCCTCTCTCTTTCTCTCACCTGCTGCTATCACTTTCTCCCTCTCTGGCCCAACCCAACCTTGCTTTCTCCCTCCCTTCTGTCCCTCTCTCTAATTTGCATCTCTCTCCCTCACACACTCTCTCTTTCTCACACCTGCCCTATCGCTCTTACTCTCTCTGCCCCACCTCCCTGTCCTCTCTTTCAAACACCCTCCCTCCCTCTCTCCTATCAGCCTCACTACCTCCCTCTCTTAATCTTTCCCTCTCTCTCAACCTTCCTCCCTCTCTCTGACTCTCCCCCTTTCTTCCCCTCTCTCACCCTCTCCTTTCCTTCCTCCCCATCTCTCCTTCCCTCCCCCCTCGCTAAGCCTCCACTTTAGCCAGCTGTGCAGTGCAAATGAGCAACTGGTTACCAAGCTGTGCTTTTAGAGTGCATTGAACCGTGACCATTGGCCTAATGCTGGGGAACTGAAGCTTATTCAGTGTGCTGCTTAGATAGTGACTATTTTTAAGTCCATTAAGAACATAATGCAAAAGGTAATTCCAAAACTGTAATTTTATTCAAGCTGTTTTTGTTCACTGTTGCCATTTTCTAATCCAATCAGTGTTTATTTTCAACTTTTTATGAAACAACCTTGCAGATTTTTCACAATTCTTCAATGTTTTGCAATTTATTTTCCTTATGTCAAGTTCAGCCTGCTTCTTCAAAGTTCAAAGTAAATTTATTATCACAGTACATAATCAGAATTGGGTTTAATATCACTGGATATATGTCCTGAAATTTGTTGTTTACAGTGCAATGTAATAATACTATAAATTTTAATCAGAAATGTATGTATAAGATTAAATTAAATAAGTACAAAAACAGAGCAAATAAGGGAAAAAACAGTGAGTTTGTTGTCCATTCAGAAATCTGATGACAGAGGGAGGAGATTCATTTTATTGCAGATACCTACAGGAAAATAAAATACAATTGTTTTAAGGAAAACTATAAATAACAAAGACTGACAAACAAGTAAGTAAGGTGCAAAGGAAGACAAATAGTGCAAATAAAATAAAAGAATAATACTGATAATATGAGTTGCAGTGTTCTTGATAGCGAGCCTATAGCTTGTGGACTCACTTCAGTGTGAGGTGAGTGAAGTTAACCACACCGGTTCATGTGCCTGTTAGTTGTCGGGTACAGGGTCAGCAGGCTGATAGTGGTAGGATATTAGATCAGGATCCTGTTGGTTGTTGGGTACAGGGTCAGGAAGATGATGGTAGGTGTCTGATGACTGTAGGGTACTGAGTCAGAAGCCTGAAGGCTGATGGCTGTTCCTGCAACCTCTAAAAGATAATCAGAAGTTAAGCTGTACACTCAGTAGCCACTTTATTCGGTTCCTCCTGTACGTAATAAACTAGCTGCTGAGTATATGTTTGTGGTCTTCTGCTGCTGCAGCTGGTTCAAGGTACGAGATGTTGTGTGTTCAGAATTGCTTTTCTGCACATCACTGTTAAACCACATGGTTATTTACGTTACTGCCACTTTCCTATCAGCTGTCTTGCCATTCTCCTCTGACATCTCTTTTCGCCCACAGAGCTGCCACTCATGGGATTTTGTTTTTGGTTTTTGCACCATTCTCTATAAACTCTAGAGACTGTTATGTGTGAAAATCCCAGGAGATTGTCAGTTTCTGAGAGAGTCAAACCACCCTGTCTGACACCAAGAATTGTTCCTCTGTCGAAGATCACCTTTTCACCATTCTGATGTTTGGTCTGAACAACAACTGAACCACTTGACTATGCCTGCATGCTTTAATGCATTGAATTGCTACCACATGATTGGCTGATTTGCATTAATGTGCGGGTGTACCTAATAAAGTGGCCGCTGAGTGTATATCTGGAACAGACATGCTTTGTTTATTGTGTACTTGCAAAATTTGGAAACCTTTTTATTCTTGAAGCATTGTTGTCACTTTAGAGGAGCACACACAACTCGCTAGAGGAACTTAGCTGGTCAGACCATGTTGATGGAAGGGAATGAGCAGTTGACCTTTCTGGTTGGGACCCCTCATCACGACTGGAGAGGAAGGGGAGAAAGAAGTGAGGAAGAGAAAGAGGGGAGCGGGGGTGGAGTACAAGCTGGCAGGTAATAGGTAAAACCACATGAAGGGGAAGGTAGATGGCTGGGTGAGGGGGGATGATGTGAGAAGCTTCTTCTCCCTTCTGCATCCACCTTCTGCCTCACCTGGTCTCATCCATACTGTACTCTGTCCTCTCTACCCACTATCTTCTTCTGGCTTCTATTGCCTTCCTTTCCAATCCTGATGAAGGGTGGTCGGCTGGAAACGTCAACTGTTTATTCCCCTCCATAGATGCAGCCTGACCTGCTGAGTTCCTCCAGCATTTTGTGTGTGTTGCTCTGGATTTCCAGCATCTCTGTTTATGACTTACTGTTCTCATCTCATGTCTCTCTCGTTGCAGATCGCCGAGTTGAGGGCTTTTTCCTTCTTGATACGTACCCTCCAACGTTTATACTCAGTCTTCTATACCTGTTTGTGGTTTGGGTCGGACCGAAGTACATGCGGAATAAGCCACCCTTATCTTCCAGGGGCGTACTCGTGGTTTATAACATTGGATTGACTCTCCTTTCCTTATACATGTTCTGTGAGGTGAGAAATTCGAACAATTTGGTGATTGATTTTTACCTTTTGCTGAGAAGCTTTCCTGTGTTCGGTGCAGTGAAACTCGGATACAGGGCATCTGAATGTGCGGGGTTCCCCGAAGTCCTGGCCTGGAACGTGAACTGGGTAACTGAAGTGTAAGTGTTGTCACCGATAATAAGATAAAAAAACAGAAACAGCTGGGCCCAGAACACATGCATTCTTACGACTCAAACATATTTTATTTAGTTGTGTACAAGGAGAACTGCATGGCGCCTATTACCTCACGGTTCTGAAGCCAGGACAGAAAACTTACTTTTATGCAAATTGGCTTATCAGTTACCGATATTGACCATTTGGTAAATTGTATGTGTTTGAATTCCTTACTTGCAAGATCAGTCATTGTTCACAATAGAGGTGTTACAAGTCAATAGAAACTACAAGCTGACAGCTTATGATCTGCCAAAGATAGTAAAGCCATTGTCCATCAGTTGCTGGGTGTGTTTCTCATCCTTCTGTTATTCCTATCTCATCACTCTCTGGCACCCCTTATTGTGAAAGGCCTCACTTATCTAACTCCAGTATCCACTGCCTCAGGCCCCTCCACTCACCCCGCCATGCCTATCTCATCTGTAATAAGCAGAGGTGTCTCTGATGGTCTCACTTAAAAGTTCTCCCTTGTCTGACTGCCACAGTCAGGATGTTGTCTTTAACCCTTGCCTAACCACAATTTCCATATAAGCAGGTTGAGTAACCAGAGCCATGGATCTAGATGGCAGCTGAGGCCAAGGTGCAGACTGAAGATGGGCTGAATGGTTGAGACAGGAGTCTGAGACACCAGGGGGTCAGCAGCGTCACTGGTTGAGTGACTGGAACCGAGACTGGGAATCCACATAGAACATTGAACAGTACAGCACAGGAACAGTCTCTTCTGATAAAGCCAATTAAATTTTTACTTTATTTTATTTAGAGATAGAGTGTGGAACAGATTCTTCCAGCCCAATGAGCCATACCGCCCAACAACACACCTATCTAACCCGAGCTTAATTACATACAATGTACAATGACCGGTTAACCTCCCAACTGTTTCGTCTTTGGACAGTGGGAGAAGCTGGAGCACCAGGTGGAAACCCATGTGTTCAAGTGGAGGACATACAGACTCCATTACAATGGAATTGAACTCCAAACTCCAAAACCCCCCCAAGCTGTAACAGTGTCACACTGACTGTTACGCTATTGTGGCACCCCAACTCTGAATACTGATTTTTGATTAAATCAGTAATCAGATACCAAATAAACCAATCCCTTCTGCTTATACAATGTCCATATCCCTTCATTCCCTGCACAGTCACCTTCTGTGGAACATACAGCATTCTTCTGGAATGTCTTTGATGAAGGGTCTCAGCTGAAAATTGACAGTTCATTAATCTCCATTGATGCTGCCTAACCTGCTCCGCACATCTTTTTTAACCTTTCCTCCTCTCTCTTTAAGTGCATGCCCTCTAGTACTTGTACTAATACTTGTTCTAAGCAGGGATAATGATTCTGAGTCTTACCTTCTTATAATCTTATAAACCTCTATCAAATATCTCCTCAGCCTTTGCCACTCGAGAGAAAACAACCCAGGTTTCTCCAGCTTCTCCTTATAGCTTTTTGCTCTCTAAGCCAGGCAACATCTTGTTAAAACTCTTCTGGTCCTTCTCCAGAACCTTTGCATCCTTCCTGTAATGTGGAGAAGATCAGAACTTCATTCAATTCTCCAACTGCAGTCTCGTTTATATTGCTGCAATGTGATTTCCTGTCACATTATACTCAATTGCAACAAATTCTAAGGTTAAAACATCAGCACAATATTATATGTCTATTGTGCTGCATTGTTCTATGTTCTATGAATCCGATACATTTAAAAGAAACAAAAAATTAATAAGCGCTCTGGATCCCAGCTAACATTTCAGAATCAGATTCAGGTTTAATATCACTGACATATGTTGTAAAATTATTGTTTTGATGCAGAGCAGTGCAATAATTTAAGAACTGTTAATTACAATAAGAAATATATATTTATATATATATTACACACACACACACACACACACACAACACAAACACAAAGTGTATTCTGGTTAATTGGGAAACATCAGGACCAATGCATTTTAATTGGCTGCCTCAATTATGCAAAGTTTCATGGAAATAGTTTAAAGGTTAAGGTACCATTCAACTAACAAATTATGTATTTAAATAAAACATAGAGACATGGAAAACCTACAGCACAATACAGGTCCTTGGGCCCACAAAGCTGTGCCGAACATGTACTTACTTTCAGAATTACCTTAGGTTACCCATAGCACTCTATTTTTCCAAACTCCATGTACCTATCTAGGAGTCTCTTAAAAGGACTGGAAGACCTGAGTTATTAAGAAAGATTGGATGGGTTTATTCCTTGGAACGTAGAAGGTTGAGAGGTGGCGTTGTGGATAATGAAGTAGGTTTTCAAAGCTTGCAGACAGATTTAGGCCAGTTAGAAGAGTGGGCTGAACGATGGCAGACAGAGTTTCGTGCTGATAAGTTTGAGGTGCTACATTTTGGTAGGAATAATCCAAATAGGACATACATCGTAAATGGTAGGGCATTGAAGAATGCAGTAGAACAGAGTGATCTAGGAATAATGGTGCATAGTTCCCTGAAGGTGGAATTTCATGTGGATAGGGTGGTGAAGAGAGCTTTTGGTATGCTGGCCTTTATAAATCAGAGCATTGAGTACAGGAGTTGGGATGTAATGTTAAAATTGTACAAGGCATTGATGAGGCCAAATTTGAAGTATTGTGTACAGTTCTGGTCACCGAATTATAGGAAAGATGTCAACAAAATAGAGAGAGTACAGAGAAGATTTACTAGAATGTTACCTGGGTTTCAGCACCTAAGTTACAAGGAAAGGCTAAACAAGTTAGGTCTTTATTCTTTGGAGCATAGATGGTTGAGGGGAGACTTGATAGAGGTATTTAAAATTATGAGGGGGATAGATAGAGTTGACATGGATAGACTTTTTCCATTGAGAGTAGGGGAGATTCAAACAAGAGGACGAGTTGAGAGTTAGGGGGCAAAAGTTTAGGGGTAACATGAGGGGGAATTTCTTTACTCAGAGAGTGGTAGCTGTGTGGAACGAGCTTCCAGTAGAAGTGGTAGAGGCAGGTTTGGTAATGTCATTTAAAGTAAAATTAGATGGGTATATGGACAGGAAAGGAATGGAGGATTATGGGCTGAGTGCGGGTCAGTGGGACTAGGTGAGAGTAAGCGTTCAGCACGGACTAGAAGGGCCTGTTTCCGTGCTGTAATTGTTCTATGGTTATAAAAGACCCTATCGCAGCCGCCTCCACCACCGTTGCTGGCAGCCCCTTCCAAGCACCTTAAACCTGTGCCCTCTCATGTTAGCCATTTCAGCCATGGGACTATCCAAACGATCAATGCTTCTCATCATCTTATACACCTCTATCAAATCACCTCTCATCCTTTGTTGCTCCAAGGAGAAAAGACCAAGTTCACTCAACCACTGAAATGAAATACAGAACAAATTGGAACACTACCAATATTACCATGGTACTATAAAACTGTGTATAGTTCTTATTGTTATCAATGAGGAATTCATCCTGTGTATGCTGCTGTGTTCTTTTGACTGTAAGTTAACAAAATCAGTGCTTACACCTAGTGCAGATAATGGACTGCCTTCATTGCCTTTCTGCATGAAGTAATGTCAAACATCACTGCTTTTTAATTTGGCATTGGTTGTCTGAAATGAATAACACAACACAAGCATATATAACTGACGCTATTTTAAATTTTTTTCTAAGACGGTACAGTATCAAATGGCCGCACAAGTGCATGCAACTGACACTATTTAGACACAAAGTAAACTGCAGATGATGTGGTCAAATCAAGACGTACAAAAAAGCTGGATGAACTCAGCAGGTCCTGATGAAGGGTCTCGGCCTGAAAAGTTGACTGCTTATTTCAATGGATGCTACCCAACCTGCTGAGTTCATTCAGCTTTTTTGTATGTCTTGACACTATTTAGAAACTGTTGCATCCTCTAAATCTTCATTTCATTGGATACTCGAAACTATAGTGAGCAAAACAGTTCGGCATTGTCTTTCTGCTTATTTCTTGCCAACTAGCAGTGACAAAAATCACTTTTATGAACAGCCACACAAGCACATGCACTAGTTAGAAACTGTTTGGCAACAATCGCCTGTACCAATTAAGAGGCATAATGTCCAGGTAGTGAAGGGAATCCCAGCTATTTTCTCAATTCATTTTTGTTCTTTAAGAGTTGTCCCAAATAAATGACTGACCTGATTAACCGATGGCCCAATTAACCAGTATCCATTATATAAATTAAATAAATAGTGCAAAAAGGGAGCAAAAATAGTGAGATAGTGACCATGGGTTGTTTCATTGTCTGTTCAGAAATTCAGAAATCTGATAGTCGTGAGGAAGAAGCTGTTCTAAAATGCTGAGTGTGTGTCTTCAGGCTCCTGTATCTCCTCCCTGATGGTAGCAATGGGAAGAGGGTCTGCTCTGGGTCACTGGGATCCTTCATGATGGATATGCCTTTTTGAGGAATCACTTTTTGAACAATGCTGGGGTGGCTAGTGCCCATGTGTTTACAACCCTCTGCAGCTTCTTCTGATCTGACAAATGGTGCCCTCATACCAGATGATGATGCAGCCAGTTAGTGATGCATCTCATATGTGTTCCTGACCCCTGGGATTCTGGACCCCAACCCATGCTCCTGATCTCTGGTTTCTTGATATCCTTGGCCACACATCTGGCTTAGAATCCAGAACCCCACCCCAGCTGCACTTTAAACCCCTTTTTCATGATCTGGAGTAAAGACTGGGCCACATATCAGACTGTCTGTCACTTGGACACTGAATTATTGGAGTTCCACTCTCGTTACACGTTGCCATGTGTTACTGCTTTCAGAAAACCAGAAGAAAATGGCAAACACAAATTGCTGTAGGAACTCAGCAGATCAGGTAGCACCAGTGGAGAGGAGTTTCAGGCCAAGTCACTCGGCAACAAGACATCTCACCTGAAATGTCGAATCTTCATTCCTCTTTTTAGGTGCTGCCCAACCTTCTGAATTCCTGCAGCAATTTGTGTGTGTTGCTCTGGATTTCCATCATTTGCAGAAATTCTTGTGTTTAGAAATTGAGGAAAAATGAGATAATCTAAAGGATGTAATATTTCTGCAGATATGTTTATTATTGTATGGATGTGAAATTTTAACATACTTCAAACACTACTTGACAGTGGTTCTGGAGGAGTGTGTGTGTTTAAGCTATAAATTTCAATTATGATCCTTTCAGCTTAAATTTTTATTTGTCTGACCTGTTAATTAATGTCTTCACATGTATTTAACTTAATAGGTAAATATGAGTGAATAGAGGTTATAGTGATGGTGAAGAAAACAAAGAGGGGTTATTGAGTGTGCTAAGGTTGCAGTGATAGGGAAAGAATGAGGGCCTATTGGGTGAGCAGAGGTTACACTGATAGGGAGAGGAGGCATTGAGAAGGTGCAGGGTGGGCAGAGGTTATAGTGATGGACAGTGATGGTTTATTGGGTGGGCAGGGATTACGGGGATGGTCAGTGAGTGACTAGAGGGTACAATGATGGGAATGCAGTCAGAGAGGGGTTATTGGCTGGTCAGGGGTTACAGTGATTGGGGCAGTGAGGGGCTACTGGGTGGTCAGGGGTTACAGTTTTGGGGAGGAGTCAGTGAGGGGTTATTGTGTGGTCAGGTTACAGTGATAGGGGAGGCAGTGAGGGGTTATTAGGTTTACAGGGGTTACAGTGATGAGAGCAGGATGCAGTGATACAAATTGAAGATGAAGATTGGAACTTTAAATGGAGGAATTTTTTAAAACATGAAAACCTGGCATGGCGAAATCTACACACCACTCATTTGAATCAGAATTGCTCAGCTGGGAGAGAACAGCAAGAATATTTGCATTTAGTTGGACATTTATCAATTTATAAAGTGTTTTATATAGATTACCTGCCGGTGTGGTGGTAGAGGCAGATAAATCAGGGACATTTAAGAAACTCTTAGACATATGGATGATTTAAAAAATGGAGGGGTATGTAGGAGGGAAGGTTTAGATTAATCTTAGAATAGGTTAAAAGGTTGGCACAACATTGTGGGCCAAAGGGCTCGTACTGCTGCAGTGTTCTGTGTGATACTCCACTTATGTTACGGAGTGTTTCTATCTATTGATCCAAGGCAGTCAGGTCTATATAGTTCAGTATTCATTCAGCCATTGTGGACGAAAGGAAATGAATGATTTGCCAAGAGACACCTTAACTTACACACAAAATAAAAACAAAAATTTAACAACCTCCATCCAATCCATGAATGTAGTAAAAGTGATTGCTACCAGTATATTTAAAAGGACCACATTATCTTTTTAGTTAAGAGGACTTTTTTACAATTCACTATGAATTAAAAGCCAGTTTCTGAGTGTACTGTTTCAAATTACTGGGACTGGAAAGGGCAGTTGTCTGCTTGTAAAAATGTAAAATGGTCACACTGTCAGTACAAGTAATCCAGAAAGCAAGGCAGGGGCAGAGGGAACTGCAAAAAACTCCAGACAGGGTTGCAGCAACTCCTCCTTCTGCACTCGAGGGGGGTGGATGTCAGGGAGGAACTGTGGGAGGTGAAGGGCCGGCAGGCCCAGCACTTCGCCGCCGAATCCTCCGAGATCATCTTCCAGTCAAGGGTCCAAACCGTGGAGCAGGACAAGACGTGCTCACGATTCTTCTTCCAAAAGGTGCACAGAGGGAGCTTTGTGATCCACAACCTTAAGGAAGAGGACAGCTCAGTCGCGTCCTCGCAGACAGACATACTGAGGATCTGCAGGTCCTTCTATGCAGGTGTGTACGGAGAAAAGGCCACGGACTCCACAGCCTCCTGCCTTCCTGTCATCTATCACACAGGTCTTAGACAGCGGCAAGCGGGAGAGTCTGGAGCAGCCACTGACCCTGGACTAGCTAACTGGCTCCATCCATTCCTTTGAGTCGGGTAAGACTCCTGGAAGTGACAGCTTACCGGTCGAGTTGTAAATGTACAACACTATGCTTCTGGTAGGCAGCATGTCAGAATCCATGAGGAAGGGCATCATCACCCTCATCTACAAGCAGAAGGGGGAGAGGGAAGATATTAGAATTTGGAGACCCATCTCACTCCTGAATGTGGACTACAAGATCCTGACAAAGGCTATCGCCAACAGGGTCAAATCTACGCTGGATTAGGTGATCCATCCGGACTAAACCTGTGCTGTACTGGGCAGGAAGATCTCGGACAGCCTCGTGCTGCTGAGGGACACCATCATCTACATGCAGGACAGGGGGGTAGACGCCTGTCTGGTCAGCTTGGACTAGGAGAAAGCCTTCAACAGGATATTGCACACATACATGGTGGATGTACTCTCCAAAATGGGATTTGGGGAGGGAATCCGGAATTGGATTGAACTGCTCTACACAGACATCTGTAGCGCAGTCCAAGTCAACAGGTGGGAAACAGACAGCTTCCCCATCAGGTCTGGAGTCAGGCAGGGCTGCCCTCTCTCCCCTGTCTTGTTCGTGTGCTGCATAGAACCCTTTGCCGAAGCCATCAGGAGGGATGAGGGCATAAGAGGGGTGACGCCAGGCAGTGGAGGGACCCAAGTCACAACCTCCCTGTACATGAATGACGTCACCGTCTCCTGCTCTGATCCGAGGTAAGTTCGCAGGCTGATCAGCATCTGCGAACAGTTCGAGCAGGCGTCGGGCCAGGGTCAACCACACGAAGAGCGAAGTCATTATCTTCGGCAACTGGCCCGACCGATCCAACGTCCTCTTCACCATCAGGGATGATCACATGAAGGTGTTGGGGATCTGTTTGGAGGGGCTGAGGCATGCAACAAGAACTGGCAGGAGTGGACTGCCAAGGTCAAAAAGAAACTGGGACTGTGGGGAGGGCGCTCCCTATCGATAGCAGGCAAGAACCTGGTCATGAGGTGCTCTCAGGGTTGCTGTAGTTGGTGCAGGTGTGGCCAGTCCCCCGCTCCTTCAGCTTGGAAATCACACGAGCCGTCTTCAGATCCGTCTGGAGATCCAAGATGGAGCGTGTCAGATGGACCACCATGCACAAGTGCCTGGACAACGGGGGCAAAAACATCTCCAATGTCGCCCTCACCCTGATGGCCAGCTTCGTGTGTGGCTGCATCAGGTTGTGTGTGGATCCCAGGTATGTGGGCACCAAGTACCACTACGTGCCTGGGTTCTACCTGTCGCTCTGGCTATGAAGGATGGGTCTGGCCGCTTTCCCGCGCAACACCCCTGTCAGCTGGTCGTTGCCGCCATACCTGACCTTCATAGAGAAGTTCTTTTAGGTCACCGCCTTTGACCACAGGGGTATTATGCAGTGGTCAGCACGTAAGGTCCTGCAGTCACTGCAGGAGAAGGACGTGATGGACACAGTGGGGGTTCCCTGAGCAGACCATCCAGTTCATCTGGCAAAATGCCTCATCGCCAGACCTCACCAACAGGCACCAAGACCTCGCCTGGCTGGTGGAGAGAGAGGCCCTCCCAGTCCGATCCCTCCTGTACGCCCGGAACGTCCTCTTCACACCCCTCTGCCCACAGGAGGACTGCAATCAGGAGTCGGTGACCCACCTCTTTGCACAGTGTGCGTTTGCGGAGAAGGTGTGGAGGAGGATGGAAGGGACAGTGTCGAGGTTCATCCCCAGCAGCTGCGTAACAAAGGACTCTCTGATCTACGGGCTGTTCCCGGGGATGCACACCGAGACCAACATCCGGTGCTGCTGGCAGATCATCAATTCAGTGAAAGACGCTCTTTGGTCGGCCCGAAACTTGATGGTCTACCAGCACATGGAGATGTCCGTGGGGGAATGCTGCCAACTGCAGGAGTACGTGCTGAGGGATGCACTCAAACTCGGTGCAGCCACCGCAAGGGCCTGGTGGGGAAGGACCACAGTCTAGGGTTCTTCTCCCGTGGGAGTTGAGGGGTGGGGGGGCGGGGTGCATACTCCTGAACAAGTGAATGTAGATATGAAGTAACAGAGTGCCACCTGGGTGGCAAAAGTGTGGGAATGTAAAGACTGTAATGGAAATATTTGTAAAGGACTGAGAGTCATTGAATGGTTATTTGTATATAATTTTATTTTTGAATAAAGTATATTTTATTTAATAAAGAAAAGTAAACCACAGCACTGAAGAGTAACTAAACCCAAAATAACTCAGCATTAATATACTTTTTGTTTCGGTCACCCTACCCCCTCCCAGGGCTTCTGTGTACATGTGTACATGGGGCGGGGTTAACAGTCGCTGCCTGATGCTTCACACAAAATGAGAGTGCAAATCCCAGTATTTGGCCTGGAGGCAAGTTCCCAGCAGGGGTTAAAGAGGTTGGGCTTAGGGCAGGTCATTATAGTGGTGGAAGTATTGTGGCTACCCATTTCCTGGCACATCCGAACCGGCTCACAATTAGATAGCCTACGGGGGTTTGCGAGCACAGAGCTTTGGAGCCTCTGCGCCACGGGGGGCAGGTTGAAGGAGGCTTAAAAGTGAGGCTGAGGATTTCGAATAAAGTTTTTTCCTTCGACTGCAGTTACCGACTCCGTGTCGTAATTTTAGCGCTGCATGTAGCACACCGCCACAATTGGTGACCCCGACGGTCCAAACGATTTTTGGACCAGAAATGACCGACGCCGCCTCTGTTCATGCGGTTTCGTTGAAACTGCCGGGTTTCTGGACACAGCAACCGAACCTATGGTTCCAGAAAGCTGAAGCCCAATTCCACGTTCGCCAGATCACCTCAGAAGACACCCACTACTACTACGTGGTGAGCTCCCTCGACCAGGACACAGCGGCCCAGGTCACGGAGTTCGTACAGTCGCCCCCGGCAGACGGCAAGTACACGGAATTCAAAGCCCTGCTCCTCAGGACTTTCGAACTCTCACGGCGCGAGCGGGCTGCCCGTTTACTGCACCTGGATGGCTTGGGCGACAGACCTCCTTCGGCTTTAATGAATGAGATGTTGTCTCTGGCCGACGGACACACACCCTGCCTCATGTTTGAGCAGGCATTCCTGGAGCAGCTGCCCGAGGACATACGCCTGCTGCTGTCCGACGCGGATTTCAGTGACTCCCGGAAGGTGCAGCCCAGGCGGACTTGCTGTGGAACGCCAAAAAGGTGAGCGGGGCGTCCATCGCACAGATCTCCCAGCTACGATCCCAGCAGCAAACCAGTCCAGGCCCGGCCACAGAGCCCGCCAACCCCCGGCCCAATGAACACTGGTGCTTCTACCACCAGCAGTGGGGCGCAGAAGCCCGCCGTTGTCGCCCGCCCTGCAAGTTCCCGGGAAACGCCAGGGCCAGCCGCCGCTGATGGCTACGGCGGCTGGCCATCGGGATAGCCTCCTGTATGTGTGGGACAGAATGTCGGGACGCCGGTTTTTGGTCGACACTGGTGCCGAGATCAGCGTTTTACCTCCGACGAGTTACGATACCCGCAGCAGGGCACCAGGGCCCCCTCTGAGGGCCGTGAACGGCAGCACAGTAAGGACCTATGGCACCCATCAGGTGCAGCTACAGTTTGGCTCCAGCCAGTTCACGTGGGACTTTACACTGGCCGCCGTAGCCCAACCGCTTCTGGGCGCGGATTTTTTTCGGGCTCACAGCCTACTTGTCGACCTGCCCAGGAAGAGACTGGTACACGCCGAGACCTTTCAGACGTTCTCCCTGGGTGCAGCCCAGTTGCCAGCCCCTCACCTCGGCTCCATCACGCTGTCTGACAACGACTTCACCAGGGCCCTGGTGGATTTCCCATCGGTTCTGGCACCGCAGTTCACAGCGGCCATGCCCCAACACGGCGTACAGCACCACATCCTGACCCAGGGACCACCCCTCCACGCCCGTGCTCGGCGGCTTCCCCCGGACAAGCTCCGACTGGCGAAGGAGGAGTTCCAGAGGATGGAGGAATTGGGGATCATCCGGCGGTCCGACAGCCCATGGGCCTCCCCCCTGCACATGGTGCCCAAAGCGATGGGAGGCTGGAGACCGTGCGGCGACTACCGCAGGCTGAACGAGGCTACCACACCGGACCGCTACCCTGTGCCGCACATTCAGGACTTTGCAGCAAACCTGCACAGCGCACGGATCTTCTCCAAGGTAGACCTTGTCCGAGGGTACCATCAAAGCCCGATGCATCCTGACGACGTCCCCAAAATGGCTCTCATCACCCCGTTTGGCCTTTTCGAGTTCCTCCGCATGCCATTCGGCCTGAAGAATGCCGCACAGACGTTCCAGCGGTTAATGGACGCAGTGGGACGGGACCTGGACTTCGCATTCATCTATTTGGATGACATCCTCATAGCCAGCAGCAGTCGTCAGGAGCATCTGTCCCACCTCCGTCAACTCTGCGCCGGACTGAGTGAGTATGGTCTTACAATCAACCCCGCCAAATGCCAGTTCGGACTCGATACCATTGACTTCCTGGGCCACAGGATTACTAAAGACGGGGCAACCCCTCTGCCCGCTAAGGTAGATGCGGTCCGCCACTTCCCCCGACCCACCACGATCAAAGGCCTTCAGGAATTCATAGGTACGGTCAATTTCTACCACCGCTTCCTCCCTTCAGCTGCCCGGATCATGCGCCCCCTGTTCGCCCTGATGTCGGGTCCGAGCAAGGACATTACCTGGGACGAGGAGTCCGCCGCCGCTTTCGTTCAAACGAAGGAAGCTTTGGCGAACGCTGCAATGCTAGTACATCCCAGAATGGACGCCCCTACCGCCCTCACAGTGGACGCATCTAACACGGCAGTCGGTGGGGTGCTGGAGCAACTCATCGCAGGTCGCTGGCAACCCCTGGCGTTCAGCAAACACCTGCGGCCACCTGAGCTCAAGTACAGTGCTTTCGACCGGGAACTGTTGGCGCTCTACCTGTCAATCCGGCATTTCAGGTACTTCCTAGAAGGTCGGCCCTTCACCGCATTCACGGACCACAAACCGCTTACCTTTGCGTTTACGAAAGTATCCGACCCCTGGTCGTCCCGCCAGCAATGCCACCTGTCCTACATCTCTGAATACACGACGGATGTCGGCACGTCTCGGGTAAGGACAATGTCGTGGCGGATGCGCTCTCTCGCCCTACCGTTCATGCCCTTTCCCAAGGGGTAGACTTTGAGGCACTGGCAGAGGCACAGCAGGCAGATGAGGAGATTCCGAGTTACAGAACCGCAGTCTCCAGTTTGCAGCTCCAGGACCTCCCCGTAGGCCTGGGTGAGAGGACCCTACTCTGTGACGTCGCCACCGGCCAGCCCCATCCCGTCGTCCCGACAGCCTGGCAGCGCCGTGTTTTCGACTCCATTCATAACTTGGCGCATCCCTCCATCCGGACGACTGTCCAGATGGTTTCCAGCAGGTTCGTTTGGCACGGACTCCGCAAACAGGTCAGTGAATGGGCCAAAACGTGCATGCACTGCCAGACGGCCAAGGTGCAGCGGCACACCAAAGCCCCACCGCAGCAGTTCCATCCCGCCCACCGGCGTTTCGACCACATTCATGTGGATATCGTGGGCCCCCTGCCAGTGTCGCGCGGAGCACGGCACCTCCTGACTATCGTGGACCGGTTCACAAGATGGCCAGAGGCGGTCCCGCTCACCGACACCACCTCCGAATCTTGCGCCCGAGCCCTGATCACCACTTGGATATCTCGCTTTGGTGTACCGGCCCACATTACCTCCGACAGAGGCACCCAGTTCACCTCCAGCCTGTGGTCAGCTATGGCCAGCCTTTTGGGGACTCAGCTGCACCACGCAACTGCCTACCACCCACAGTCGAACGGGCTAGTGGAGCATTTCCACCGTCACCTGAAGTCGGCCCTCATGGCCCGCCTGCGAGGAGCCAACTGGGCGGACGAGCTTCCCTGGGTCCTACTCGGCATCCGCACAGCGCCCAAGGACGACCTGCACGCCTCGTCAGCCGAGTTGGTATACGGCGCGCCCCTGGTCGTCCCCGGGGAGTTATTACCAGCCCCACGGGGGGCAAGAGGAAGATCCCGCAGCAGTCTTGGGCAGACTACACGAGAAGCTCGGTAACCTGGCCCCCATACCCACTTCACAGTACGGGCGGAATCCGACCTGCGTACCCAAAGACCTGCAGAACTGTAAGTTTGTGTTTGTATGAAGGGGCGGGCATCGGCCACCGCTGCAGTGGCCATACGAGGGGCCGTTTATGGTGCTCCGGAACAACGGGTCCACGTTCGTGCTGGACGTTGGGGGGAAAGAGGAGGTTTTCACGGTGGACCGCCTCAAACCGGCCCATGTGGACCTGGCGCAACCGGCCGAGTTTCCGGCACCTCGGCGCAGAGGCCGACCTCCCAAGCAGGTTCCGGCCCAGACTGTGGACATTGGGGGGTGTATCGCCGGTTCTGGGGGGGGGGGGGGTTATGTGGCGACCCATTTCCTGGCACATCCGAACCAGCTCACAATTAGATAGCCTACGGGGGTTTGCGAGCACAGAGCTTTGGAGCCTCTGTGCCACGGGGGGCAGGTTGAGGGAGGCTTAAAAGTGAGGCTGAGGATTTCGAATAAAGTTTTTTTCCTTTGACTGCAGTTACCGACTCCGTGTCGTAATTTTAGCGCTGCATGTAGCACACCGCTACAGTATCTCTTGATCCAAAGCAGTCAGGTCGATATTTAGTGTGCGCTCATTCAGGCCATGTTGTCTAAAGGAAATGAACGACTTGTCAAGAGATAAGTTAATTTACAGAAAAAAACAACAACCTCCATACAATCCATGAATTCAGCAAAAGTAATTGCTAATATTTCAAAGTTCAAGTTCAAAGTAAATTTATTATCACTGTTTTACCATATATTGTACTACCCTGAGAATTGTTTTCTTGCAAGGGTTCACACAAAAAAATACAGTACAATTTTGTGTAAAACGTATGACTAAACAAAACTGGCCAACACAATTGGGAAAAGATTACAAGCTGTGCAAATAAAAATATACTGAGAACATGAGCTATAAAGAGTCCTTGAAAGTGAGTCTGTAGGTCGTAGAATCAGTTCAGAGTTGAGGTGAGTGAAAATATGGAGCCTGGTGGTAGTAGAGTTCTAATTGCTCATTAATGTGGGACCTAAGGCTTCAGTACCTCCCGCCTGATGGTAGTAGCGGGAAGAGAGCATGGCCTGGATGGTGGATGCTCTTTCTTGTTGCAGTGCTGCATGTAAATACACTCAATGCTGGGGTGGGTTTTGTCTGTGATGAACTGAGCATTACTCACATTTTCATGTTGCCTTTTCCATTCCCGGGCATTAGTATTTCCATACCAAGCTATGAAGTGACCTAACCTTTTAGGATACTCTCCACTCCGCATCAATAGAAACTTATAGAAGTTTTTGATGACATGTCAATCTATGTAACCTTTTAAGAAAGTATCTCATTGTCTACCCTATCAATGCCACTCATAATCTTATAAACCTCTATTAAGTCTCCCCTCATCCTCTGATGTTCCAAAGAAAACAACCCTAAGTTTGTCCAAACTCTTCTTATAGTTTATATCATCTTGGTGAATTTCTCCTGCACCCTCTGCAAAGACTGCACATCTTTCCTGAAATAGGGTGACCAGAATTGCACTCACTACCCCAAGAGTGCTCTAAACAAAGTTCAATACAATTATAACATGCTTAAAATAATTGGTCAAGAAAGGCAGTGAGAATTTTTGACTAACACACACAAAATGATGGAGGAATGCAGCAAGTCAGGTAGCTTCAATGGAGGGGAATGAACAGTCAACGTTTCATACCTGCTGTTTCACGCCATGACTGTCTGGCACAGGAATGCATCAGGAATGAAGCTCAAATTTAGAATCTCACTTATCAATATGTTTTGGATAATCTACAGATAAACCTTCTAAGCTACACACAAAATATTGGAGGAACTCAGAAAGTCAGGCTGCATCTTCGGAGGGGAATAAACAGCTGACATTTCAGGCCAAGGAAATTAATCAGGACTGAAAAGGAACGGGGAAACAAACAGAATAAGTAGGTGGGAGCGGGAGGGAAGAAGGACAAGCTGGCAGAAGATAGGTAAGACCAGGTGAGGGAACAGATGGGTAGGTGGGAATTCTTATCGTCTGCTGTGACACAGTGGTGGAACGAAATCATTAGTTTTTTTTTAACAGGGAATTGGATGTGGGACAATCACACTTACACATCTGTCAATCTACATGCACGGCTTGTTGATGTTTCACACTTCATTGTGTCATTTATGAGATTTTGAGATTTAAGACCATTGTTGAGAAACTAATCCTTGGGCAAGAAACCAATTAAATTGAGTGCAATGTGCAGTGGATTGAACAAATGCCTGTAGTTTCTTGAGTTTGGTGGAACAAGTTCTTCATGCAGTCAGTGGATTTCCTGTATGTTCCTGGTCATCTGTTGCTTTAGGCAACCCACTTCAAAGTTTGATGTTTTGTGCATTGAGAGATGCTCTTCTACACGCCATCTTGCCACCACTGAAGTCGGTCTAACTGGCCTATAATTTCCTTTCTTCTGCTTCCTTCCTTTCTTAAAGAGTGGAGTAACATTTGCAATTTTCAGCTCCTTTAGAAACATTCCAGAATCCAGTGATTCTTGAAAGTTCATTTCTACGACCTCTAAATTCTCTTCCGCTACCTCTTTCAGAATTCTGGGGTGTAGTCCGGTCCAGGTGACCTTCAAACTTTTCAGCTTCTCCCGAGTAATAGCAACTTATGCCCTGTGACTCTCCCAAATTTATAACATACTTCTAGTGTCTTCCACTGTGAAGACTGATGCAAAACAAAGTTAATAAATTTCATGACACATGCCGGTTATAATAAACCTGATTTTGATTCTGATTCTGAAAATACGTATTAAATTCTTCCGCCATTTCTTTGCCCCAATGACGATGTCTCCAGCGTCATTTTCCCGTCGTCCTATATCCATTCTCCTATCTTTTACTTTTTATATATCTGAAAAGCTTTTGGTATCCTCCTTGATATTATTGGCTAACTTGCCTTCATATTTCATCTTTTCTCTCCTTACGGATTTTTAATTGCCTTTTGTTGGTTTTTAAAATAATCACAATTCTATAACTTCCCACTAATTTTTGCATGTTCTCTCTTTTCCTTTTATGCTGTCTTTGACTTCCCTTGTCAGCCATGGTTACTTCTTCTTCCCTTTAGAATACTTCTTCATCTTTGGGATGTATCTATCCTACACCTTCTGAATTACTCCCAGATATTCCAGCCATTGCTGTTCTGACATTATACCTAACTAATAATGTCCCTTTCCAATTAACTTTGGCCAGCTCCTCTTTCATGCCTCTGTAATTCCCTTTGCTTTACTATAATACTGATAGATCTGACTTTATCTTCTCTCTCTCAGACTGCTGGGAGAATTCTATCATATTAATATAACTCCTGCCTAAGGGTTCCTTTACTTTGAGCTCTCTAATCAAATCGGGTTCATTACACAGTACCCAATCGAGGATTGCTTTTCCCCTAGTGGGCTCAACCATAAGTTGCTCTCAAAATCTATCTCATAGGTGTTCTACAAATTCTCCCTCTTGGGATTCAGCACCAAGCTGATTTTCCCAAACTACCCACCTGCAGATTGAACCACAACCCCACCCCCCAATGGCTATCATAACATTGTCTTTATACATGCCTTTTTATATATGTGCATTAATGAACAGGTGTACGTAATAAAGTGGCCACTGAGTATATACACCGGAGTTGTATTAAATCTGATTCTAATAATGGTTTGAGAGTGTTATTACACAAAATACTGTTTCTTTGTTGATTACTTTGAGATGAAATTTCAGTAACTACAAACATGTCTGTTTGTTTCTTCAGCTGGTGAAAGGTGTTTGGGACGGTGGATACAGTATTTTCTGTCAGGACACACACAGCGCTGGTGAGGCTGATCTAAAGGTAAATTGAGTTACGTCTGCGTTAAATGAGAGTGGAATCGTACCTGGGATGATGACCTCCAGAGGCCTGAGATGATATTTGTTTGCTGCTATTTCAGATGCTTGCTTTTATGATTGAAGATTAACTTTTTTTCGTTAAATTTTCATCAAAACATAAAGTGAAATGTGTTGTTTGTGTCAAAGTCAAATAGCCATTTGCTTAATCTCGTTTAAACGACTTCTCTGATATCATTCATAAGGATGAACTGTGAGAGTATTTACATCTGAATTTTTCCTCTCAGGCTGCATAATAAAGTGACTAGATGGTATGATATAGAATGCAACGTTGTCCTGCCACCAAGATCTTTAATGCCCTGACTCTGGCCTGGGGTTTTAGCTGTTTAAAAGATATTTCCATTTTTTTTTATTTTGCAATCTCTGAGAGCATAGGATTCATTGATGTCTTTGGATAAGTTATTAATATCCAGCTGCAGCAGCTTTAGCATAATGCAATAATCACTCAAGCAGCCGAGGTTCAAAGGTTTGCCTGTCAAAGGTTATATATTCTCCCTGTGATAGCATGGGTTTCCTCCGGGTGCTCTGCTTCCTCTTACATTTCAAAGACGTATGGGTTAGTAGGTTAATTGGTCACATGAGTATAATTAGGGGGCACGGGCTCGTGAGCCAGAAGGGCCTGTTACCATGCTGTATCTCTAAATAAAAAGAAATGGACATTGAGGTGGCACAATGGAGACACAATAGACTGCAGATGCTGGCCTTGGGAACAATACTCAAGGAGCTGTGCAATTGAGCAGCATCTATGAAGGGAAATGAGCAACTGATGTTCAAGTCGAGACCCTTCATCTGGGGTGGCATCCAAGTTCATTTCCTTTCACAGAGGCTGCCAGGTCCACTGAGTTCTTCCAGCATTTATATGCACATGCTCAGATCCTCCTGTTCCTAATAAACTTTGCAAAACCATCAATATCCATGAAACCACAAATTCAGAGGCTGCTTTCACCATTGCTGGAGATTTTAACCAAGTGTCACTAACCAGAATTTACCCGAAGTTCTGCCAACACATCAAGGTGAGCCTATCCGCCTAGAGGCAGAAATTGAAGTAGGAAGCAGCCATCCTGAAAACTCTCCACCGTTGGTCCAACCAATCAGACTCAATGTTACAAGACTGCTCTCTGGTAGTCACCTGGGAGGTTTTTTGAGCTGAGAACATCTCTGAATACACGGAGGTGGTCACAAGCTTCATTCAGAAGTGCATTGAAGATATTGTTCCCCAAAAATTGGTCCGGGTCTACCCAAACCAGAAGCCTTGGATAAATAGTTCAGTGTATGTTGCTGTCAGTGCAAGGGATTAAGCCTTTACCTCCAGAGAACAACAGGAGCTCAGGAGATGCCACTATGGTTTACGTAGAGACATCAAGGTGGCAAAACAGCAACACAGGGGCAATTTCCAGTCACAACTCTGTGACAATGATAGCAAGAGCTGCACGCCATCGTGGACTTCAAGAGGAAACACAGCAGTACAGCTAACATTGCCACCTGGCTCCTGGATGAGCTAAATGATTTTTTATGCTCGATTCCAGGTTGTTAGGACTGAACCCCCGAGGAGAGCCACTGTTCAGACCTGCACTTTGGTTATCCCCGAGGCTGAGATCCATAGAATATTCCAACATGTCAACAGCCGCAAGGCAGCGAGGCCAAATGGTATCTCAGGGCACATCCTCAAAGTATGTTCTGAAAAGCTGGCTGGTGTGTTTAATTTTTAATCTCCCTCTCCCAGTGTGTAGTGCCCGAACGATTGGCGCCCTGTTGCACTCACATCAATTATAAGCAAACGCTTTGAGAGGCTGGTTAAAGACTACATCTGCAGTGAGCTACCATCCACACTGGACCCCTACAATTCGCCTACCAATGACACCATATTCATGGAACTACACGCTGTCCTCACTCACCTGGAGAAGAGGGATGCCTACATTAGAATGCTGTTCCTGGACTACAGTTCAACATTCAACACCATAATTCCCTCCAGACTTGACAGGAAACTCAGAGGCCTCAACCTGTACCACACCTTGTGCAGTTGGATCCTAGACTTACTATCAGATCACCGAAAGGTGGTAAAGATGCGCTCCCTGACCCCTGCCTCTCTGGCCCTCAACACAGGTGCCCTCCAGGGTTATATTCTGAATCCCCTTCTCCACTCCCTTTACACCCACTACTGTACTGCCACACACAGCTCCAATCTGCTGATCAAATTCACAGAGGACATGACTTTGATCGGCCTTATTTCTAGCGGTGATGAGACAGGCTACAGAGGAGAGGTTGACACCCTGACGATGTGATGCCAGGATAACCACCTCTCCCTCAATGTCCAAAAAACAAAAGAGCTGATTGTGGATTACAGGTTGGGTGGAGACAGGCTTGGCCCGATCAACATCAATGGGTCTGCAGTTGAGAGGGTGAGTAGTTTCAAGTTCCTCAGTATACACATCACCAATGATCTCACCTGGACTGTACACACTGGCTTTGTGGCAAAAGAATCACAACATCTCTTCTACCTCAGGTGACAGAAGAAGTTTGGCATGGGCCCCCAAATCCTCAAAACTGTCTGCAGAGGCAGACAGCTGTATCACCACCTGGTACAGGAACTGCACCAACCCTGATTGCTGGGCTCTGCAGAGAGTGGTACTGACAGCCCAGTGCGTCTGTGGATGTGAACTTCCCTCCATTGAGGACATTTATAGCAGCAGGTGCAGAAAGAATGCCTGCAAGATCATCGGGGACACCAGTCACTCCAACCATAAACTGCTTCAGCTGCTTCTGTCTGACAAACGGTACGGCAGAATTAAAGCCAGGACCAACAGGACAGCTTCTTTCTTCGAGCCACTAGACTTTTAAATACACATGTCTGCAACAGAGTGGGATGGATGTAAGATTTAAGTAAATTCTAAATTCTAATTCTAATAAAGTGGTCATTGAGTGTATGTGCATGGTTTTCTGCTGCTGTAGCCTATCCACTTCAAGATTTGATGTGTTGTGCATTCAGAGATGCTCTTCTGCACACACCTGTTGCAACAAGTGGATATTTGAATTATTGTTGCCTTCTTATCAGTTTGAGCCAGTCTGGTCATCCTGCTCTGAGCTCTCTCATTAACAGAGTATTTTCAGCCACAGGACTGCGGCTGACTGGATGTTTTTTGGGGGTTTTTTGCATCATTCTCTGTAAACTCTAGAGACTGTGAAGATCAAGGAGATCAGCTGTTGCTGAGATACTCCAGCCTTCTCTATCAATCATTTCAGTCAGATCACTTGGATCCCATTCCTTCCCCATTCTGATGTTTCGTCTGAGCCACTTGACCATGCCTACAGGCTGTGCTGCCACATGATGGGCTGATTAGATATTTGCATTGACAAAAAGGTGTACAGGTGTACCTAATAAAGTGGTCACTGAGTGTATATGAAAATAAGTAGAGCATGGAGAGCAAGATGAGTGAAACATAGGAAACCTACAGCACAATACAGGCCCTTTGGCCCACAATCCTGTGCCGAACATGTACTTACTTTAGAAATAACCTGGGTGGGGTTACCCATAACCCTCTATTTTCTCTAAGCTACATGCACCTATCCAAGAGTCTCTTAAAAAACCCTATTGTATTCACCGTTGCCGGCAGCCCAGTCCACACGCTTACCATTCTCTGCGTAAAAAAACTTACCCCTGACATCTCTTCTGAACCTGTTTCTAAGCACATGGGTTCATTGTTCATTCAGAAATCCGATGGCAGAGGGGGAATAGCTGTACCTAACTGGTTGAGTGGAGGTCCTTAATGATGGATGTCACTTTTGAAGCATTGCCACAGTTACAGAAGCAGCATAGGAACAGGCCCTTCAGCCCAGTGAGTCGGCACAAACCACCAGCCATCTATGTACACCAGTCATACTCTAATCCCATTGTCCACACATTCCTATCAATTCCACCCAGGGATAATCTACAGCAGCCAATCCTACTGATCACATGTCTATGAGATGTGTGTAGAGATTGGAGCACTCAGTGAAACCCATACTAGTCACATGGTGAACCTGTAAACCCTACACATACAGCACAAGCCAGGTCAGGACTGAACCCAGGTCACTGCAGCTGTGGGGTAATCCGGTCTCTGTTACTGTTGTGATCACAAATTAATGATCTGGTCTAAGGCTGTTGGCAAACAAAAATTCCTGCATTTGACTGAAAATCCCAGGAAGATTTTCAGTTTAATCCTTGAAACGTGAAAGAGAAATTTTCATTTTTATCAAGAATCGAAATCTTAAATTTACGTAATCTATCTTTTGAGATTAGCATTGAATTCCTGTTTTTATTTGGTTTTTCTTGCTTGAATCATACAAAAATAAAATCATCATTAGATCTGCTTCATTTCTGTACCATACAGTTTTAGTAAAATCCACCTGTGAAATATAATTAGGTAAAAAATGTTGGCACTTTTGGTCAATTTTAGAACTAGAACTAGAATGTAGGAGAATGAGGGGAGATTTGATAGAGGTATACAAAATTACGAGGGGTGTAATTAGGGTAAATGCCAGTAGGCGCTGAGACCAGAACTAGAAGTCCTGGGTGAAATGTTTAAAAGGAAGATGAGAGTTTGCAATGACTGCCAGTGGAAATGGTGGCTACTGCTTTGATTTCAGCATTTAAGAGAAGTTTGGATAGGAACATGGATGGAAGAGGTATGGAGGGCTATTCCAAGTGCAGGTCAATGGGACGAGGCAGAATAACAGTTTGGCCCAGCCTAGATAGGCTGAAGGGCCTATTTCTGTACTGTATTCTATGACTCTAGTAATAATAATAATTATTATTATTATAAAGTATGTCAGAATTGTCGGACATGTTTGAATTTTCTCTGAAGTCTGGAATTTACAATTGGTATTAAGCTTATTGATTGGCCATCAATGGAAAGAAGTCTCATTAATACAGAGTATGTTTATAGGCTCCCAATCCCTTCCCAGATCTTAATGCTACCCCCATAAATTTTTCCTATGTAAAACTGGTTTCACAGGATAATATTGTGTATAAGTCTATAGCACAGTGTGGGCCCTTTGGTTCACGATGTTGTGCCTACCTTTTAACTTACTATAAGCTCAATCTAACCCTTCTGTCTCACATAGCCAATCATTTTTCTTTCATCCATGTGCCAATCTGAGAGTCTCTTAAATGTCCCTAATGTATCTGTCTCTACCACCATTCTGGCGGTGTGTTTTATGTACCCACCACTCTCTGTGTGCAAAAAATCCTCCTTTTGTCATCCCCCTTAAACTTTTCACCACTCACCTTAAAAGGATGTCCTGTGAAATTATCCATTGCTGCCCTGGGGAAAAGGCACTGACTGTCTACTCTATCTTATACACCTCTATTATGGTGTCTGTCATCCTTCTTCATTCCAAAGCAAAAAGCCATAGATCGCTCAACTTTTTCTCACAAGAGATGTTCTCTAAACCAGACCAGGTCCTATACACCCTTTCTAAAGCCTCCTAGAATGAGGTGACCAGAATTGAAAGCAATACTTAAGAGTGAGGTCTAACCAGTGTTCTGTAGAGCTACAGGATAAAGTGGTGGTAATTTAAGGCACCACAATCAATCATTGTGCCCTCCTTTTGTAGTTGGAATAACTCACAGAGTGCACCCTTGTGCCAAAATGGACACTTCTGGTTGATGTTTTTATGTGAACAAATCAGGCTGAGTATATGAATTAAAAATCCCAAAGCTCTCATCAGTGTACGACCAGAGTGGTATTGGTTTACTGTTGTCACGTGTACCAAGACACCTTAAAAAACTTGTCTTGCATACTGTCCATACAAATCAAATCATTACCCAGTGCATTGATTTAGAACAATAACACTACAGAATAAAATGTTGAAGCTACCAAAAAAGTGCAGTTCAGGTAAACAACAGAGTTCAAGATCATAAATAACATGGTTTCAGGTATTCCTTTCCACAGATACTAAAGGTTAGTTTTATTTGTCACATGTAAATTGAAACATTCAGTGAAATGTGTAATTTGCGTCAACGACCAACACAGTCTGCGGATGTGCTGGGGACAGCCCGCTAGCTGTTGCCACATGCTGATGCCAACATAGCATGCCCACAGCTTACTAACCGTAACCTGTACGTCTTTAGAATATGGTAGGAAACCGGAGCACTCAGAGAAGACCCATGCAATCATGAGGAGAATGTATAAACTCCTTACAGTAACAGCGGGAATTGAACCCAGATCACAGGCACTACACACCATTCCACTCTGTTCAGTGTCTTGAGGATTTTCTATTTAAATTCCTGAATTCAAGCTAAGTTCATGGGTTTTCACAGGCTTAATGCAACAATTTGTTTCAGCCTTACATCTCTCCACTCATGATCAAGGCCAGCCAGGTTGTTATCAGGTTTCCCTCTTAAATACTAATTAACTTTGTAGTTTATCATCACATTTCTGTATTGACAATGAAACCATGTACACTACCTAAATTTTTTCTTGTTTTGCTCTTCTTAATATTTTTAAATTATATTTCTTACTGTCATTTATAATTTATTTTATTGTGTATTACAATGTACTGCTTCTGCAAAGCAACCTATTTCATGATATATGCCAGTGATATTAATCCTGATTCTGATTCTGATACCTGAACATGTGACAAATATCAAAGATGAACTTTATTCGTTGTGCATTAGGAATTTGCCCTGGTGTGTTAGTGCGTCAAGGAACAAAATAAACATTTAATAATTATAAGGAATAAAGAATTATATAAACTATAAAAAGAATATATAAATAAAATACAAGATTTAGCAAAGTTAGAGGTTAAACAATCAACATTCTACAATAATAAGAATAAACAATTGTATAAAAATAAAGTTAGTTGAAGTACAGATATGGAATAAAATGTTCAATAATACATAAATACCAGCATGTATTTACAGTGTAAACAGCATTACACAATTTGTTTTCATGCAGTGACGGAGGTCATAAATAGAGGGGATGGAGGTGGGCTAACTAGAATGGTTTATCAGATTAATTGCCTGGGAAGAAACTTCTAATATAGTGTGTTTTTATTTTGTTTTAGTAGTGCTATAGCGCTTTCCGGAAGAGAGGTTTTAGAAAGGGCAGTTTGCTGACACTGAGTTAGACAGCAGTTTTGCAGTACCCTCAGGGATATTGACTCACTCACTGTCATTTCATATCAGGCACTCATAAGCGCCTGCAATCAAAGGATCATTTTCTTCGCTGCCTTCACACAATGCTCACGTCTGTCTGGGTCTATCTCCATACGTGAAGTACTGGTTTCAGCTGTGATTGTTGTTGGGTAGGATAATTGGAACTCTTGTGTGATTGGCTGGAGGGTCAGATGACACAATCACAAGCAAGTGTTGTTACACAATGAAAGATGCCAATTTAGATGCTGCCTTGTGTGGAATTTCTCTGAGTTTATAATGGTGATTGTCCATCGTATCTGATGGTGACAGAGACCTGTGTGGGAGTTTTTAAAGTGGGAAAGCTGTTGCACTCTCTCGACCTTGGAACAATGAGTCCAGTGGTATGAGTAGTCAGAACAATTGGGGCCTTCCTTGGTTGCAGTGGATGAGCATGACTTCCTCTGTGCCCTTCGCTCTCCAAAAAGCGTGGCAGAATTGCCTTCTTGGCAATTGGATGTCACTGTAGATCACATCCTCCCGGTCTGTCAGAGCTGACTTCACATGTTAAGACAAGGCATGTCCCTGTCTCACTGGGTTATGGGACTCTCTGGTTACCCTCAACTGCTTTAGCCCACCCGTCAAAGCGTTTCCACAGGTGCTACTTGGAGCCGCAGGTGAGATCTGAGGTTCTGGTAGGGCCTAAAATGGTGAGTTGCCCTGGAATAGACAATGTAAGCCCCTTAACCAGAGATGCTACTTCTCCCTGGGGATGTCACCCCATACACCCCTGAATTTATAGTAAATTATACTTCTTATACCAAATCTAGTTTTAACAACTGAAAAATCTTCCAAATTGTCCTTGTGAAACATAACGGTACATTAATTTAATACAAAGTTGGTGGATATATTCTAGTAAACAAAAATATTACTCTTGCAGGCAGTGATTAAACGCACAGTTGTGACTTGACACAGAAATTTAATTAGAGGCGGCATGGTAGTGTATCGGTTAGCGTAAGTCCAATCAATTCCTGTCAATGACTATAAGGGGTTTGTACCTTCTCCCCTTGATCACATGGGTTTCCTGTGAGTGCTGTGGTTTCCTCCCACATTCCAAAGACGTACCGGTTAGGTTAATTAGTTACGTGTGTAATTGGGTGGCACAGGCTTGTTGGGCTGGAAGGGCCTGTATCTCAAAATAAATAGATAGATAGATAAATAAATAACTAATTTTTTGATTTTGGTATTGTCCTTGTGCTGTTACTAAGAGCACTGGGATGATTTAGTATGCCATATTTGTACTGTATGGTTAGTTGATTTCAAAGAAGAACTGAATCAAGCGGTCATATCTTTTAGTTTGTTTCTTTAGATGGATAAAATCTTACAGCATGGAAACAGTACCTTCAGTCCAACTCGTCCATGCTGATTGTGTTGCCCAGTGTGCTAGTCCTGTCTGCCTTTGTTTGGCCCACAGCCCTTTAAACCTCTCCTATCCATCTCTTATCTAAATGTTTTTTAAACAATACTAATGTGCCCAGTTCAACCAGTACTGCCCACTGGCAGCTCATTCCAAATATGCACTGCCCTTTGTGTTAAGTAGCTGCTTCTGTGGTCTCTTTTGAACGTCTCGCCTCTGATCTTAAAAACCCCTACATCTTGTTTTTAGCACCACCTCTCCCTCAGAAATTAAAAAATGATGCCCTTCTTATTCTGGTTTCTGCCTTCTTCCTTTCCAGTCCTGATAAGAGTCTTGAATCGTCAGCAGTTCATTTCCATCCATAATTCCTCCAGCACTTTGTGTGTGTTGCTGTGTGCTTTCACCCTGTCCACCCCTTCATTATCTGGTATACCTCTATCAAGTCATCCTCCTACCTCTCGTCGTAACTCTGGCCCTCAAGCTCAGGCAACATCTTGGTAAATGAGTACACTTTGAGTGAGCCGGACTTTTCTCTTCAGAGTGAAGGAGAATGAGATGTGATTTGATAGAGATGTACAAGATTGTAAGAGGTATAGACAGAGGGGATAGTCAGCATCTTTCTCCCAGGGCAGCAATGGCCAATGCCAGTAGACGTCCATTTAAAGTGAGTGGAGGAAAGTTTAGTGAGATGTCAGAAAAAGGTTTGTGCAGTGTGTAGTGGGTGCCTGAAATGCAGTGTTGGAATGGTGTAGGCAGCTACATTAGAGACATTTAAAAGACTCGTAGGTGAGCTATGTGAGGGGGAAGGGTTAGATTGCTCTTGGAGTAAGTTAAAAGGTCAGCACAACATCCTTGGTCGAAGGGCCCTTACTGTGCTGTGCCGTTCTATATTATATTAAATACTTTACACAGTCTTTTTAGTTTAATAACTTCTCTCCTATATCAGGGTGACTAAAACCACTGGGCACCACGGTGGCATAGCGGTTAGCACAACACTAGTACAGCATGGGACATTCCAGAGTTTGGAGTTCAACTCCAGCACTGTCTGTAAGGAGTTTGCATGTTCTCCGCATGAACTGCATGGATTTCCTCCAGGTGCTCCGGTTTTCTCCCACAGTCTAAAGACTATGGGTTAAGACTATGGGCTAATTGGTCATTATAAATTGTCCTGTGATTAGGCTAGAGTTAAATAGCTAGGTTGCTGTGCAGTGCGGCTCATTGGGCCAATAGGGCTTGTTCCATGTTGTATCTCTAAATAATAAATCAGAACAATAAATAAAACTGTTGTTTATTTGAAAGAGTATATGCCTGATCTCACTCAGTTTTCCAATGATCTGAATGACCCAAGCAGTCTGATGTTGTGGAGCGTGGAGTTTGCCAGATTACAGGAAGAGTAATACCATTACTCTCATGATGGTTTGCGACGTTCCTCACCGCTAGATTTGCCTTAAGACTGCCAGTGATTTGATGTTTATGGTGTTGAATCGATGCTAAACTACATTTGAGCATTATTCCCTCTTTTTCGCAGATTATCCGTATCCTATGGTGGTACTACTTCTCTAAAGTCATAGAGTTCATGGACACATTTTTCTTCATTTTACGAAAGAACTACCATCAGATCACTATTCTGCATGTCTATCACCATGCCACCATGTTCAACATCTGGTGGTTTGTTATGAACTGGGTGCCCTGTGGTCACTGTAAGAGAAATAACCATCTTTTCTCTTTTTAGGTGTTTTTATTTGGTCTTTCAAAGGGCAACTAAACCCAAGGATATTGGGATCTTTCACTTTAATCCTGGCTTAATGTCCTACTTGGAATCTAGAGCCCCAGAAGTTTTAGATATCCTGCCATCAGCTTCCTTTCATATACACTCAGTGGCCATTTTGTTAGGTACAGGTGTGGAACCTGATGTGGCCTTTTGCTGCTGTAGTCCATCCACTTCAAGGTTCGAGTGTTGTGCGTTCAGAGGCGCTTGTTTGCACACCCCCGTTGCAATCAGTGGTTATTAGTGTTGCCTTCCTGGGTCTGCTTGAACCAGACCAGCCTTTCTCCTCTGACATCTCTCATTAGCAAGGTGTTTTCGCCCACAGAACTGCCACTCACTGGATTTTTTTTTTGCATCTTGCACCGTACTCTATAAATTCCAGAGACTGTTTTTCATAAAAATCCAGGACATCAGCAGCTTCTAAGATATTCAAGCCACCCCATTTGGCATCAACAATCATTCCATGGTCAAAATCACTTAGGTTACATTTCTTCCTCATTCTGATGTTTGGTCTGAACATCTACTGACTCTGTTGACCATGTCTGCATTCTTTTATGTATTGAGTTGCTACCACATGATTGGCTGAGTAGCTGTTTGCATTATTGAGAAGGTGTACAGGTGTACCTAATAAAGTAACCACTGAGTGTATCTCTGTCACCCATCATTACTAATGTTAAGATCTCTGTTGCTATGGCAACAAAACAAATTTATTCAAACCTCTCAATCCAAATGATTTGTGAATGGCTAGATAACTTAGTTGTCTGTGAAAAGGTAAAAATAACCAAGTTTGTGTTATAAAATAATCCCAGATTTACTCATCATATTCTTATTACTTGATTGATATTCATATTGATTGATATGAATACAACTGCTAACACCTATCCCAGCAACAAGACTCTTAAAGCTGTGTCATTGCATTAACCGTGTTTGCAAGCCATTAGCTCATATGTCAGGCCTGGTCCCGCTGACATCTCCCAGCCTGCATATGCAGACACCTCCTGATCTCCAACCAGCTAATAGAATTCATCTGCTGCTCATTCCAGTCATATCACCTGCAGCCTATTAAACCCCAGTTCTCATCCAGAGTTCTTGTTCACTCATCAAACCAGCTGACCTTGACCAGCTATTCCTAGATTTGCCGTGTTGCCTGTTTGGTTTAGTTTCTGTTCTCTCTTGTTTTGTCCCCACCCTGCCCCCCATAGCTTGTTATTTTTCAGTCTATTATTAAAATATTGTTCACCACTGGATGGGCTCTGCTGCTCTGCTTTTGGGTCAAGCCTCTGCTACATTTCCTGACATAAAGAGTCATAGTGTCACACAGCACAGAAATAGGCCCTTCAACTCAACTGGTCCATGCTGGCCAAAATTCCCATCCAAGCCACTCCCATTTCCCATTTGTGTTTATCCTATATCCCTCTAAATTTTCCCTACCCATGTACCAGTCCGCACACCCTTTAAATATTGTTAATGTATCTGCCTCAACCACTACCTCGAGCAGCTTGTTCCATCTACTGACCACCATCGGGGTGAAAATGTTATCCCTCAGATCCCTATTAAATCTTCTCCCTCTCACCTTAAAGCTATGTGCTTTTATTTTTGATTCCTAAACCCTGGAAAAAGGACTGTGCACATTCACCTTATCAATGTCCATAAGATCACCCCTCACTCTCCTACACTGCAGTGAATTATGTCTCAATTTCCCTCCATAACTCAGTTCCTGAAGTCCTGGCAACATCCTTATACATCTCCTCCTCACTCTTTCCATTTCTGTTGACTGTGCCTAATTAATAACCATCAATATGTAATATATATATAGATAGACAAGTTAAATGCACGAAGGCTTTTTACACTGGGATTGGGTGAAACTAGCACTAGAGGTCATGAGTGAAAGGAGAAAAGTTTAAGAGTAATGTGAGGGGGAACTTCTTCACTCAGAGGGTAGTGAAAGTGTGGAACAGGCTGCCAGTTGAAGTAGTGGATGTGGATCCAATTTCGACATTTAAGAGAAATTTGGATTGATACATAATTGGGAGGAGTATGGATGGTTATGGTCTGGGTGCAGGTTGATGGGACTAAGCAAATTAATAGTTCGGCACAGACTAGATGGGCCATAGGGCCTATTATTGTGCTGTAGTGTTCTTAAAAAGGTTACAGGGAGAAGGGAGGAGAATGGGGTTAAGAGGGAAATTATAGCAGCTATGATGGAATGGCAGGGCAGACTCAGTGGGCTGAATGGCTTCTGTTCCTGGTCCGTGATCACCTTTGTGAGATCTGTTTGAGTCTCAGCTGTATGTGTGGGTTAGTGTTAACTTCTTGAGAACAGGTGAGTTGAGGTCATTTCATAGCTTGAAGGCTGAACATTCAGGCCCGGCTTGAAGATGAGCTGGGGTGGCAAATTTGCTTAAGTGTTATAATGGTATCTGGGCATCCATTGGCATGATAGTGGAGCAAGTAAAGCCTCGTGCCCACACCTTTGGGTAAACTATTTACAGCCCCCTATAGCCACAAGTGTTGGATAGATGCTCCACCACAGCCTACTCTTGTGATCCTCATCACCATGGAGACCATGGGTGTCACAGTGATGTGGCTGGTAGAGCCTCTACCTTGTATCTTCAGTGACCCATGTTCAAGTGACATTGGGGGTTCCCTCAGAGCTGACACACAAGTTGATAGGGTTGTTATGAAGGTGTATGGTGTGTAGGCCTTCATTAATCAGAGAATGAAGTTCAAGAGCCTTGATGTAACGTTGCAGCTCTGTAAAACATAGATTGGACCACACTTGGAATTTTGTGTTTGACTCTTTATAGGAAGGATGTGGAAGCTTTAGAGAGGGTGCAGAGGAGATTTACCAGGATACTGACTTGATTTAGAGATTTTAAGGAAAGGTTGGGTGAGCTGGGGCTTTTCTCTTTGTGGATGAGAGGATGAGAAGTGTACAAGATGGTAACAGTCTTACAGTAGGTTGAGTGGACAGCCAGAGACTTTTCCCCAGGGTGGAAATGGCTAATACAAAGGGGCATAATTTAAGGTGTTTGGAGGAAAGTATCAGAGAGATGTCAGAAGTTTTTTTTTACAGAGTGGTGTTTGTGTAGAACACCCTACGAGGGGTGGTGATAGAGGCAGATAAATTGGGGTCATTTAAGAAACTCTTAGCTAGACACATGGAGGATAGAATTTGGAGGACGATGTGGGAGGGAAGGGTTAGATTGCCCTTAGAGTAGGTTAAAAGGTCAGCACAACGTTATGAGCTAAAGAGTCTGTACTGTGCTGTGGTGTTCTATGTCCTAGTATGTCTGTGCAGAATTTGCACACGCAATTGCCTTATGGCCACTTGGATTTCCACCAGGTACTTCAATTTCCTTCCATATCCCAAAGGTGTGCTGGCCATTGTAAGTTGCCTCTTGTGTATGAGAGAGTGGCGAAGTCTAGGGGGAATTGATGAGAATGTGGAGAGAATAAAATGGGATTGGTGTGAATAGTGGTTGGTGGTCATTATGGGCCAAAGGGCCTGTATCTCTGTGACTCTTTTCAATCACTGTTTCCTGGTCTGTGGCTACAAGGGTATTGCTGGGCCTTGAGGACCTGAGTGATAGGGAAAGGTGAAATAGGCTGGGACTTCATTCCCTAGAGGGAAGCAGAATGAAGGAAATTTGCTAAAGGTATACAAAATTATGAGGGTTATGGATAGGGTAACTGCAAGCAAGCTTTTTTCCACTGAAGTTGGGTGAGACAAGAACTAAGGGTCATAGGTTAAGGGTCAAATGTGAAATATTTAAGGGGGAACTTCACTTAGAGCGTGATGAGAGTGCAGAATGAGCTGCCAACAGAAGTGGTAGATGTAGGTTCGATTATAACATTTAAGAGAAATTTGGATAGGTACATGGATGGGTAATGGAGGGCTATGGTTAGGGTGCAGATAGATGGAACTAGGTAGAAAATTGGGATGGTATGAACTAGATGGGCTGTTTCTGTGCTGTAGTGTTCTATGACTCTATGACAGCTAAGCAGTTGACTGGATTGAATGGAATTGGAATTAGTTTATTATTGTCACATGTACAGAAGCACAGTGAAGAACTTGTCTTGTATACTGTTCATACCAATCCATTCTTCACAACTTTGCAATGAGATAGAACAAGCTAAAACAATAATAATGCAGAATAAAGTGTAACAGCTGCAGAGAAAGTGCAGTGCAGATAGACAATAAGGTGTAAGATCTTAATAAGATGCAGTGGATTGTGAGGTCATCTTATTGTACTAGGGAACTATTTAATAGTTTTAAACCTGCAGGGTAGAAGCTGTCCTTGAGCCTGGTGGTACATGCTTTCAGGCTTTTGACTCTTCTGTCTAATGGGAGGGGGAGAAGACAGAAAGTCTGTGGTGGGTAGGGTCTTTGATGATGTTGGCTGTTTTACTGAGCAATGGGAGATAAGTGAGAGCTGTTACAGCACTGGCCAGGGGGCTCAATTAGAGTGAAAAGGTTTCCTTAAGTCCAATGGATTTCTGAGTAATTGACCCCATTCTGTCCACTCCCATCGGCCACAACTGAATACCCACCTCACTCTGTCTCCTGACAGCCATCCTCCCTCACTCACCACTCAGCCATCTTTTCATTTTTGTGGACACCCTCATATCAGAGCCCAGACCCATTGTCAGCCACCCCGTCCTCACCCTGAGAGCATTCGTCTCATCCTGTAGGCAGCAACCTTGTGAAAGAAGCCTCTTGTCCCAAAGATTGCAAGGTGACTGGAAGATCATTCTTATCATAGTGCATAGAACATTTCAGTGCAATACAGGCCCTTCTGCCCACAATGTTGTGCCAGCCTCTTAACCTATTCCAAGATCAATCTATTCTCTTGAAAATAACCCTCTGAGAGAGAATCTCCTCTGCTTCCTGACGCTATAACAACCTGCCTTAATCCCACCGCCTCTTGATCTGCTGCAGGGAGCTTCCTTTTGGGCCAAATCTAGGGTTTTGTACTCACAGTGTGTGTGAAGCACCTTGCCTGTAACCCTGCCCTGTGTTTGCACACTATTCAGAACTCACAGTCCTGGTGAGGGTGGGGACCAAAACAAAAAGTATATTATTGCTGAGTTATTTTGGGTTTAGTTGCTCTTCAGTGCTGTGGTTTACTTACACTGACAATGTGACCATTTTACATATTTGACAACTGCCCTTTCTAGTCCTAGTCATTTGAAACAGTACACTTTGAAACTGGGCTTTAATTCAAGATGAATTGTGAAAAAGTGCTCTTAGTTAAAAAGACAATGTGGTCCTTTGAAACATGCTGCTTGCAATCACTTGTGCTGAATTCATGGATTGGACGGAGGTTGTTAAATTTCTGGGGGGTTTTTGTGTATAAGTTGAGCTATCTCTTGACCTATCACTGTGCCGCGGTAGTGTTGCGGTTAGTTCGATGCTATTACAGCTCGGGGCATTGGAGTTCAGAGTTCAGTTCTGATGTCCTCTGTAAGAAACTTTGTATGTTCTTCCCATGTCATGTGGGATTCCTTTCGATGCTCCAGTTTCCTCCCACAGTCCAAAGAGATATATTTTTTTAGTAGGATAATTGGTCATTGTAAATTGTCCTGTGATTAGGCTAGGGTTAAATTGGTAGGTTGCTGGGCGGCGTGGCTCGTTGGGCCGGAAAGGCCTGTTCAGTGCTGTATCAACAAAAATCAGTCATTTCCTTTTGTCCACATGGCATGAATGAACAGTGAACTATATGGACCCAACTGCCTTGGATCGAGACATGTACTGTTCCTTAAGGAAGGGTAGTTTTGTACAGGGTAGTAACACAAAATGGGCCCTTGCACTCATTGTCAAACATTGTGTGGTCATTGCCACCAGCAAATGAAATGTCGGTTTTACCCCCTCTGCATGGCCTCATTGTGTCAATAGAGGAGGCCATAGACAGACATGTTGGAATGGGAACAGGAAGTCGAATTAAAATGGATGGCCACCGGGAAATCCTGCCTTCTGTGGCAGACAGAGCTGCAAGTTCCCAGCAGGGAGCCTTAATTAAAAGGTAGTGTGGTGGAAGCAGTCAGATATTTGACAGATCTTTATTATTTGAGACTTTAGATCAAGCAATGGTTACTAATTTATGTCTTTGCCATTTAGCCTGACCAAATTAAACAGGATTTATGTTTAGTCCTGATAAATTAGGAAAAAAACTTGGAGAGTGGTCCCTCTGATTCACCTCCAGAATGGCCAATTTTTTAGGCCATGATGCTTTCTGCACATTCTTATCACCATTCTTCACTAATCCATGTACCTATACACCTCTTTTTAATCACTGTGCAAGTTCACTGCATGCTAACCCAGTTAGAGTGAAACCCCATGCAAACTACGTAACTTCCAGACTTTTAGGCATCGTTCTTACATTGTGTTGCGAGTGCTTAATGTAGCATTGGGAAGAAATAGTCTTTTTAAATAACTGGGTTATCTTCAGAATTTAGGAGCTGGATTCCTTTTAGTTGAAACTGCTTTTCAACACCCTTGTTTCTAGTTTTCAGATGTTAACATCAATGTTATTTTGTGCTTATACTTCTGTCATGATCAACTGGCATTTTCCTTGTTTATTTGCAGCTTTCTTTGGGGCTACCCTTAACAGTTTCATTCACGTGCTTATGTACTCCTATTATGGTCTCTCTGCCGTCCCAGCCATGAGACCTTATCTCTGGTGGAAGAAGTACATTACTCAAGGACAATTGGTAAGTGTGTTTCATTGGAATCAGATGTTGAGGTTGATGTATAGATGGTGAGATCAGTGTCCAGTCTGTAGCTTAGGGTGGTAAAGGTTGGGACACTGGTCCAGAGAAAGATGGTTTCATTTAACCGAGGTTACCACTGAGGTCTGGTCACTAGGACAGCAAGTTGGTTACTGGTTACCTATGCTACTCACCACATGTATTTTGAATTATATTTGTGGTAATATTTTGCTTTATGTGCTGTGTGTGATATATGTATAACCTCTCATCGGGTTCACATGTAAACTTGGCTCGTTAGCTAACTCTGCTAAAAGCCATGTGACAGTGGTGAGAATGCCACCTTTCATAAGCAATATACACCTAGGGTCGGTATGATTTATGGTTCAGCCAAACAGGAAAGCTGGGATGTTCTGATTAAGGAGCATTGATTTTTGCGAATGCTGTGTAAATACTGCTGCATGCAAAGTTATCGTTCACCAGAAAATTAATAGATCGTACACTGGCATAAAATTATAAAGAAATATATTTACAAAATTTATAATTACAGGGGGAAAAAAGGAAAATAAAAGGGCCCATTACAGTTCAACCAGTCCAATGTACACCTAAACATTAGAGCTCATTTTTGGAATAGTCGGCGGTATATCGCTTTACTCACAGATTGGACCCAGATTTGTGTGAAGGCCTCCAGGACCATCTCGAATGAACTGGCTAACTCAAGAGTATTGGCACATCCTCCTCGGAGCCATTCATCTGTACAAAGCACTTCTTACAATAGGGGTCTCTCCTTCAAATGTCATTCTGTGACATCTTCCCTTGTGCTCCATTCAGCAGTTACCACCAAAAAGACCCCAAACCAGAATATTGCCCTTCAGAAATCTCTTCCTGCCCAGCTCCCTAGAACCTTCTCTCACATCCCACAATCCTGATCGGATGGCACGACATTCCTAAGTTGGACAACATGGTTCCTTATCTTTAGCTGAAGCCAAAACACTCTTACTAGCAGGACACACTGCTTTCACACAAAATGCTACAATAAAATACCTCACAGCGAAGCAGTAGAAACCTTACTCAGGGCATTACATATGTTTTGTGGGTGCACAGTGGTCCAGAGGAATGTTGTTTCTGTTGCAAGGACATGGCGGTGGAAACAAACCCAAGTGCAGAACGCGGGCATGGAGGCAGAGTCGGGAGGCATTATTAACATAGTGAGCATGGAGTCGGTATCCAGGAGCAATGCTTGACCTAGAACTGGTAGCCCTAAAAACCATGAAACAAAGTTACTCACACCAGAGTTAACCAACAAACTGGCAGCGCCTTGTGCTCACAGGGTTTTTATACTGCATTGCCGATGGCAAGCAGGTGTGTGTAGTTAGTGGAACCTGGGAATGATTGGAACTAAACGAGGTGACTGAGGCCCAATTCCTGAGGGAAATAGCCAGG
This sequence comes from Hypanus sabinus, assembly GCF_030144855.1. Classification (NCBI taxonomy): domain Eukaryota; kingdom Metazoa; phylum Chordata; class Chondrichthyes; order Myliobatiformes; family Dasyatidae; genus Hypanus; species Hypanus sabinus. Next base: position 73,372,192 of record NC_082715.1, on the reverse strand, counting down.
TGGGTGATTGCCAGAAGGGACCATGACAGTTTCGTTTGGTTGTCAATACGTATAGTCAAATGACAATAAACTTGAACTTGAGTGAGTATGTATTTGAGTTAAGAAGTTGTGTTGAGCTGTATGCACTCTGGTTAGGCTGCACTTGGAGTAGTGAGTGTAATTCTGGTTGCCTATTACAGGAAGGATGTGGAGGCTTTGCAGAGAGTGCAGAAGAGTTTACCAGGACGCTGCCTGGATCAGAGAGCATGTGCTAGAAGGAGAGGTTGGACAATCTTGGGATGTTTTTCTCACAGACTCAGGATTGATCTCCTAGATGTTTGTAAGATTATGAGTAGACAGTCAGAATCTTTCTCCCAGGGTAGAAAAGGAGCGCAGGCATTTAAGGTGAAAGGGGGAAAGTTTAAAGGAGACGTGCAGGGCAGGATTTTTATGCAAAGAGGGGCAGGACAGGCTGCTTGTGGTAGTGGTGGAAGCAGCTATGACACTGGGGTTTAAGATGCTGCTACATACACATATGTATATGCAGGAAATGGAGGCATATGGATCATGTGTTGGAAGAAAAGGTTTGGTTTAAATCAGCATCATATATGGCATAGACATTGTGGGCCGAAGAGTCTGTTCCTGTACCATACTGGTGTGTGTGTGTGTGTGTGTGTGTGTGTGTGTGTGTGTGTGTGTGTGTGTGTGTGTGTGTGTGTGTGTGTGTGTGTGTGTGTGTGTGTTTATCACTCAGGAACAGAGATGCTGATATTCTTATTTTGCATTGAAGTGCATCAGCCTGAGATTTTAACTTGTGCAATTTATTCAAAAAGAGCTTTAGAGCTGACTCCTTGTGACTGATCTCCCCGCTGTGTGTCAGACACTTTCCAGTCAGTGACTAATCATGGTTTGGACGATGGTTGCAGTTTCCAGATGGTGACCGAGTTAACCTTGACAGCTCACTGGCCTGTGTTGAGAGGGATATGGGAGAGATGTTTAGTGGAAAGATCTGACAGTGCAGAATCCTGAGAGGGAACATAGTGAAGGAGCAGAGTCAGGCGTGGCAAATTCAGGCACAGAACCAGAATAACCTCCGATTCTGATGATTGTGAGGCTGGATATGAGATGGTTATTGAGAAAAGACTTTCCCTGGGGTGGCAGGATAGATGTTGAATTGCTTTCAACAGTGGGAGTATCTTGAAAGAGGGTAAGCTGGTAAATCATTTTATTACTGTCACATGTTCTGAGGTAACACGAAAACCTTACCTTGCACACTGGTCATACAGATTTATTCCTCACACAGTGCATTGAGGTAGAAAATGGGAAACATTCAAAGTTCAAAGTAAATTTATTATCAAAGAACATATATTCACCATATACGACCCTGAGATTCATTTCCTTGTGGGAATACTCGATAAATCTATAGAATAATAAACATAGCAGAATCAATGAAAGACCACACCATCTTGTGCATTCAATAAGTGAGCAAAAGACAACAAACTGTGCAAATACTAAAAGAAAGAAATAATAATAATAACAAACAAAAAAACAATAAATATCGAGAACATGAGATGAGGAGTCCTTGAAAGTGAGTCTGTAGGTTGTGGGAACATTTCAATTGCATTTAACATTTCACTTCATTTGTAATTAACAATGCAGAATTAAGTGTAAAAGCTAAGAGAAAGTGTAGTGCAAATAGACAATAAGGTACAAATCATAACGAGATAACATTATGATATCTAGAGTTTGTCTATTGTATGAGCAGACCCATTCAGTATTCTAAAAACAGCAGGATAGAAGCTGTCGTTGAGCATGGTGGTATGTGCTTTTGTACTTTTGTATCTTCTGACTGATAAAAGAGGAGAGAAGAGAGCATATCCAGGGTGGGTGGGATCTTTGACTATGCTGGCAGCTTTATTGAGATGGTGAGAAATGTCGACAGAGTTCGTGGAGAGGAGGCTGTTTCCTGTGATGTGCTAAGCTGCATCCACAACTCTGCAATTTCTTGCAGTCATGTGCAGAGGAGTTGCCGTATCAAGCTGTGATGCATCCATATAGGCTACTTTCTGTGGCATATTGATAAAAATTGGTAAGGGTTGGTGGGGACATGCCAAATTTCTTTAGCCTCCTGGGGAAGTAGAGCTGCTGGTGATCTTTAATGGGCATGGCCTCTACTTGGTAGGACAAGGACCGGTTATTGGTGAAATGGAGATAATGGAGGAAAGGTCTAGGGTGAAAACATAGCCTTGCTTGACTCCAGTGCCAGTGGAATCAGCATCCATCTCCAAACCACGGCACTGGACGGTGGTAATCATGTGATTATACAGGAGGCTTTCATGGTTGGTGAACTTTTGGCTTGTTAGAGGTGTACAAGATAATAAGAGACATAAATCTATTGGACAGTTGGACTTTCTCCCAGGACAGAAATGGCCGATTCCAGAGGATATAATTTTAAGATGAGTGGAGGACAGTATCAGGGGGATGTCAGAGGTAGGTTTTCTCTACAGAGAGTGGTGAGTGTCCGCAACATGCTGCCACATTAGGGACGTGCAAGAAAACTATTAGATAGGCACATGGGCGATAGAAAAATGAAGGGCTACAGCAGCAGGGAAGGGACGGGCCTATCTTTGTGTAGGTTAAGAAGCCAGCACAACATCATAGGCTGAAGGACCTGTACTATGCTGTATTTGCTGTGTTTTATCAGTTCGATATTTAGAGTTGGAACTTAAGGCAGGAAGTTCTCTTCAAAATGCAGTCAACGTAGCATCCACGCTAGTACCACCAGACTCAAAAACAGTTATTCCCCCCCCCCAACAGTAAGGTTGATCAACACCTCCACCCACTAACCCACCCCTCCACATTCCCAACCACCACTACTTTGTTATTTCCTGTCAGTGACATTATGTACAGACACTCCTGTGCCTAGTGTAATGTGCATAAGCAATCTTATGTATTTATATTTTATGTATTTTTATTATTATTCCTGTGTTCTTTATCTTTTGTGTTTTTTTTTGTGCTGCATAGGAACCAGAGTAACAATTATTTTGTTCTCCTTTACACTTGTGTACAGGAAATGACATTAAGCAATATTGAATCTTGACACTGCCATGACTTTGCCAGCTCATTAACATGTGTAAATTAGCCTTCGCAGACACTTGCAGCAGCAGACTATTAGTAAGGAAGTACTACTTGTTAACGCTATTGACAATTGCCTCTAACATTTTCACACACCAAATGACAAAGTGCAGTTTTATCTATTTTTTGAGTGTCTATATTAAGCCTGGTTCCAGCTTCAGAATTCGACTTTTTCTTTTAACACAAGTCTAGAATTACAGTGAATCTTGATTGGATCTCACGGATTGTGAGACTGAATGGTTATATTTAGAAATACAGCACAGGACAGTCCTTTCTAGCCCAATGAGCCGTGTTGCCCAGCAACCCATCTTTATTTAACTCTAGCCTAATCAGAGGACAAGTTACAATGACCATTAAACCTACTAACCCGTATCTATTTGGACTGTGGAAGGAACCGGAGCACCCAGAGAAACCCACGCAGTCAAGTGGAGAACCTACAAACTTCTTACAGATGGCCGCAGAATTGAATTCAGACCTCCGAGGCTCTGTAATAGCATCACACTAACTTCAATGCTACCATGGCACTTCTAATGTCATCCTCCAGCAGATATAACATAGTTATAGAGAAGGAATTTTCCCAGGGGGCACATCACCGTGCACTCACCACTCCGTGTTAAAAAAAAACTACCTCTACCTTCCCCTAAGCACTTTAAAGCTATGCCTCCTTGTATTAGCCATTTTCATCTTTGGGAAATGTCTTATGAGAGCATGTCTTATGGTTATGGAGAGAAAGCAGGAGAATGGAGTTGACAGGCAAAATATAACAGCCAGAAGACCATCAGACATAGGAGCAGAGTTAGTCCGCTCGGCCCGTTAAGGCTGTCCACCATTTCATCATGGATGATTTTTTATCCCTCTCAGCTGCATTTTCCTGCCTTCTCCTTGTAACTCTTGATGCCCATCAAGAACCTATTAACATCCCCTTTAAATGTTCCCAATGACTTGGCCTCCACAGTGACTTGGCACTACTGACCACAGTGGAACACGATTGACTGGCAGAGCACGTTCGATGGGCTGAATGGCCTAATTCTTTTTCTATGTCTTATGATCTTTAAAAATAAGAATTAGAAATTTTTTCTCCTCCATTATTACAAGAGCAGTTTTTCACTGTATCTTGGTTATTAGCTTTAAGTTCCTTGGCATAAACATTACTGAGGATCTCACTTGGTCTGTACGTATCAGCCGTGTGGTGAAAAAGGCACAACAGCACCTCTTTCAACTCAGACGGTTGAAGAAGTTTGGTATGGGTTCCCAAATCAGACTTCCTATAGGGGCACAATTAAGAGCATCCTGACTGGCTGCATCACTGCCTGGTATGGGAACACTATTTCCCTCAATTGCAGGACTCTGCAGAGAGCAGTGTGGCCAGCATATCTATAGATGTGAATTTCCCACTATTCAGGACATTTACAGAGACAGGTGAGCAAAAAGGGCCCTAGTAAAAAGGATAATTTTTGACCCAAGTTACCGCAATCACAAACTGTCCCAGCTGCTACCATCTGGGAAAAAGTACCTCAGCATAAAAGCCAGGGCTAACTTCTTCCACCAGCCATCAGACTGCTTAATTCATGCTGACACAACTGTATCTCTATATTGACTGTCCTGTTGTACATACTATTTATTATAAATGACTATAAATTGCACATTACACATTTAGACGGAGACGTACTGTAAAGATTTTTACTCATCACGTATATGAAGGATGTAAGAAATAAAGTCAATCAAATTTGATACATGTGACGATAATCAACCAATACCACTCAGGCTATATCATATATTTTAACTTCTCTTTACTTAAGGTATTTAAGATCTGTTTCTCCAATGGGGTGGCACTGTAGTGCAGTGGCTAGTGTAATGCTTTACAATGCCAGTAACCCATGTTCAATTTCTGCCACTGTCTGTAAGGAGTTTGTACATTCTCCCCACGACCATGTGGGTTTCTTTTGGGTGCTCTGGTTTCCTCCCACAGTCCAAAGATGTCTCGGATATACTTAGTGAGTTGTGGGCATGCTGTCTTGGTGCTGGAAGCACGGTGACATTTGCCATTTGCCCTTCGCGCATCCTAGACGGTGTTGGTCACTGACACAAACACTGCATTTAGTGTGTTTTAATTTAAAGCTAATTTAAAAACCTTTATTACTGTTTTCAGCTGCAGTTTGTTCTGACGATAATCCAGACCAGTTTTGGTGTTTTCTGGCCCTGTGGATTTCCGAGTGGCTGGCTGTACTTTCAGATTGGCTACATGATCTCCCTAATTATTCTCTTCACAAACTTCTACATACAGGCAAGTGATCGTGTTTAGTAGCTGTGTGACTAATTCTAACTGGTACATCTTTATTGCACCTGTTGTTTTTAATTCAAGTTGAAAATCCCTGTGTTAGGCTGTGTACCTTGCATATCTTTCTAGAGAGAATTACCCAAAATAATGAGCTAAATTGAAAGGAAAATTATTCCACAAGTGTTTGGAGTTGGAGAGTGTCAATAGCTTTAAATTGTTTGATGTCAACATTTCAGAGGGTCTGTCCTCAGACCGTCATGTAAGTGTCATCACAAGGAAAGCATGACAGCACCTCTTCTTTCTTAGAAGTTTGTGTAGAATTGGCATGTCACTAAAAACATTGACAAGCTTCTACAGTGGAGAGTATCCTGACTGGCTGCATCATTGCCTGGTATGGAAACACCAATACCCAGGAATGGAAGAGGCTAGAGAAAGTGATGGTTACAGCATGGTCCACTGCAGGCAAAGCCCTCCCCACCATTGAGCACATTTACAAGGAGTACTGCTACGAGAAAGCAGCATTCATCATCAAGGGCCTCCACCATCCAGACCATGTTCTCTTCTCACTGCTGCCATTGGCAAGGAGGTACAGAAGCCTTAGGGCCCACACCACCAGGTTCAGAAGCAGTTATTACCCTTCAGCCATTTGGCTCCAGAACAGGTGTGGACATCTTCACTTACTTTAATTCTGAACTGATTGCACAGCCTATAGATTCAATTTTCAAGGACATTTTACAAATCATGTTCTCAATATGTTACTTTCTAATCTTTGCCTGTTTTAAGACCATAAGGCATACAGTACTTTGCAAAAGTCTAAGGTAAGGCACATATATACAGCTAAGGGTGCCTAAGACTTTTGCACAGTACTGAAGTAATTTTATGTATTGCACTGTACTGTTCCCATTTAAAAAAAAACAAATTTCATGACATACTGTATATTGTGAACTCATAAAATAAGTTGTCCAAAAAGAGAGCAAAAAAATTATGAGGAAGTTTCATGGGTTCATTGTCCATTCAGAAATCTGATGGTGGAGGGAAAGAAGCTGTTCCTGAAACATTGAGTGTGTGTCTTCAGGCTCCTGTACCTCCCTCTTGAATGTAGCAATGTCCTGTGTGATAGGAGTCCTTAATGATGCGTGCCAACTTTCTGAGGTATCACCTATTGAAGGTGATCTTTAAGATGAATTGCTTTAGGCTTGTGAATTGGCTATGCTATCGTTTGCAAAATGCATCCATGCTGACTGTGTTTCCTTTTTGTGTTTCGACATTTCTAGACCTACAAGAAGAAGGGCGCTTGCCAAAGTAAAGACTGTCTAAATGGCTCCACACTAGCCATGAATGGACACAGCAATGGCCTCTTTGCACCAATGGACCACCACTCAGCAAAGAAAACACACTAAGTTTCCAGGGCCTGCACGGCACATCGTAGACACACTTAAGATTTTTGTGACGTTCTAAAGCAGTTTCAAAGGTTACCAACGTGTTAACTATATCCGGTCCTGCGTTGTATAGCCAGAGAGGCTGGGGACATGGAACTGAATATTGTTGTGATTAATAGGGAAAATAAATTTAGAGCAACTTCTTTGTCCGAAAAGTCTTAGGTAGAGAAATTCATAACAGCTCTATATAATTTTAAGGGTGGTAGATTATTTCCTGAACATGAGCAATGGACCCAGTGTAAATCAGGTAAAAGTAGTTCATTTTAGTTTACAATACTCTTGTTGCCTTACTGCTTATTTGTGTGTTAGGAATTGTCTTGTATTCATTCTAATCTTAAACCATATTTATTCATTTAAGCTGAAATGTAATTTGGCACAGAATTTTGGCCCAAATGCCTTAGCTTTACCTAAAGTTTCAATGCTGCATAATTGTTAGGTTTTAACCATTTCACGAATCCCATATCTCCTTTGTATAAATATACTCTCAGTGGCCATTTTATCGGTATCTCCTGTAGCTAGTAAAGTGGCCACTGAGTGAGTGTTTGTGGTTTTTTGCTGCTGTGGCCCATGCACTTCAAGGTTCAACACGTTGTGCATTCAGAGATGCTCTTCTGTACACCACTGTTGTAAAACATGGTTATTTGAGTTACTGTTGCCTTCCTGTCAGCTCAAACCAGTCTAGCCATTCTCCTCTATCCTCCGATTATCAAGGTGTTTTCGCCCACAGACCTGCTGCTTATTAGATTTGTTTTTTGTTTCTCGCACCGTTCTTTGTAAACTCGAGTCTTATGCATGAACATCACAGGAGAGCAATATCTGAGATTCTCAAACCACCTGGTCTGGCACCAACAATCACTCCACAGTCAAAGTCACTTAGATCACATTTCTTTCCCATTCTAGTGTTTTGGCTGAACAACAACTGACTCTATTGACCATATCTGCATGCTTTTACGCATTGAGTTCCTGCCACTTGATTGGTTGATTATATATTTGCATTAATGAGCAGATATACCTCATAAACTGGCCTCCGATTGTCCTAGTTGGCTCGTCCGTTTTAAAAAATAGGATTGTACTGTGCTGGCACATAGATGATTGAGGTGTGTTTAATACAGTCAATTCCTTGACAGTATAGATGACTACTCCATCTTCAGAAGTTATCCACCCTTTTTGACTGATTGCTTCTGATTTGACTTAGCTAGTTGGTAGAGGATTTCTTACCATTTTGAAATTTCCACTTTCACCAGTGGATCTGGTCCCATACTATTGCTTTATCTGACTTCACTTTACCCATGCCCAGAACTCCAACACCACTTCCGCTTCCTTCTCAAAAAATTTCTGCTGTTGCACCTGAGGTTGCTCGCAGAGTTAACTTCAGGCTCTGAGTTCCAAGGTTTCCCAGGAAGAAGTAAATGTCTTCGCTGAGAGTGTAAACGGTATCCTCCTCTTCCTTGTTCTCCCCCTATTCCTCCTTCTCCTTCTCTCCCCCTCCTCCTCTCCCTCCCAACCGGGGCATAGGCCACTCTCAGCAGCTCGTCAGAGTGCTCGATCCTGGGCCAGTGTTTCAAGTTGTCCCCAGGTGAAGCCCATCTTCAAAGATCCTTCCTCTCTCAGGGCTGAGGTCTTTGGAACTGGTATTGCCATTTCTGTAGCTCTGGGTTTTTACCTGATGAGATTTCTAGTGCCATGCTCTTCTCCTTTCACAGCCAGGATGAGGACCGTGCACAGTGGAGTCGGTGTAAACCGTAAATGCTGGAAATTCATAATCTCCCAGAGAGCATATGAAAGGCGAGGAATTGTTTTTGTTTCTGGAGGAACCTGTGGTTTCAGCATTTTCTGTTTTCAGTTCCAGTTTCCAGTGATCCTATTTAGTATTTATAGAGGATACACATATAACATAAAATCAGAAATACATTGGTGGTAAGTTCCCCATTTCTGTTGGTTAAAGAAACCTTTTGACTGAATCTGGCACACACATTAATAGACACATCTTTAAGTGTTGGTTTGTGGGGTAGCATGAGGAAATCAGATAACCACAAGGCATAGGAGCAGAATTTGTCTGCTCTACCATTCCATCATGGCTGATTTATTAATCTTCTCAACCCTATTCTCCTCTCTTCTCCCTGTAACCTTTGACACCCTTAGTAAACAAGGACCTATGAACCTCCATTTTAAGTTACCCAATAACTTGAATTCTACAGATTCACCACCCTCTGGTTAAAGAAATTCTTCCTCATCTCTGTTTAAATGGACATTCCTATATTCTGAGGCTGTGCTCTCCGGTCCTAGTCTCCCCCATGATAGGAAACATCCTCTCCACATCCACTCTATCTTTCTAGACTTTAAATATTTGATAGGTGTCAGTGAGAAACCCCCCCCCCCCCCCATTCTTCTAAACTCCAGAGAATACAGGCATAGAGCTATCAAACACTCCTCATATGTAAACCATTCACTCCCAGGATCATTTTCAGTGGAAGTGGTATTTCTTTGAATAATTCATGCAGTTACACTTATGCCTTAACAAAATAGCAGGATTCAAAACAACATTGGAATCTCTATGCGTAGAAAGAAAAATTGCATAATGGTTTCTAATTTGCATTAATCAGCCATGCATCGACCTTAACTCTCTCCACTGTATTTGAAGTATATGCCTGTGCATAGCTAATGCCTCAGTTGCTTCCCAGTCACATGAATAAATACTGTGAATAGGCATCATATCATTCTTCTTACTAAAAAGACAGTATGTTATCTAATAACATTTTTGCCTCTGGCGATGTAGGATAGACCCCTGGTTCCTTTAAGTGGGTGTATTCTCAGTGGAAGTATAAGCTGTGAGAATTTTTTTTTTGACCTGGTGCCTGTAAATATTGCGCACCACTCTTTGGCCAGCCCACATCTTCAGCCGAATCGATGAGCTGAATTACCAAATTCAAGCTCAATATAGAGTCATAGAGCACCACAACACATAAACAGGCCCATCGACCCATGTAGTCCATGATGAACTATTATTCTGCCTAGTCCCATCAACCTGTATCGAGACCATAGCCCTTTATACCCCTCTTGTCCATGTACTTATCCACTTCCGATGGCAGCTCATTCTACACTTTAACAACCCACTGAGTGAAGAAGCTTCCCCTCATGTTCCCTTTAAACATTTCACCTTTCACCCTTAGCCCTTGACCTCCAGTTCCAGTCCCACCAAACCTCAGTGGAAAAGGCCTGCTTACATGTACGTTATCTATCTAGGTACCCTTCATGATTTTGTACACCTTTATCAAATCTCCCTTCATTCTCTTACACTCCAGGGAATAAAGTCCTGTAGTCTAACCATGGAATATCACCACCGAATGGGGTTTACACACCCCAGCATGGGAGTGTGTCATGTATTGATTGATCATTTGAGACTAAGGATAAAATATGTCCCTATCACTTAATATCCAAAGTATTGCACAACTCAGTTCTGAAGCCTTGGAGATTGGTGAGTTAGAGCACCTAAAGTTTTGGTGGAAACACTACAATGTTAATGAAGCTAGATTTTTTTTTACAGCTCATTTGAGCTCATAGAAAGACACAGTCTTTACTGAATTTGAAATTGTGTGCTGTTGGATCTTGACAGTGAGACATTCCAATGTGACAATTATTACCTCTCTGGATAAGAATAATTGGTGTTAATGTTTGTGAAGGGAGCAAATAGTTTGATATCACACACAGAATGGTGGAGGAACTCAGCAGGTCAGGCATCACCTATGGACAGGAATAAACAGTCGACATTTTGAGCCAAGACCCTTCATCAGGTTGCTCTGGACTTCCAGTATCAGCAGAATCTCTTGTGTTTATAAAATGTTTGCTATATTTGGAGTTACCAAGGCTACCGTTGCCAGATGGTCAGGGTTTCCAAGTACTTCTGGGATCTCTGGTTGTTTTAAACACTGCAAGAGTCAAGGACTGAATCCTGACAGTGAATGTTTGCCTAGTGGAGGTGACTAAGAGGGCGGATACAGATAAAAATAAAATCAAAGAATGGCTGACTCAAGCCTAGTAGCTATCGTGGGAGCTAGAATTTCCCCGTTGGAGAATTACACAACAGGGACTTTTTTGTTCAGAACTTTACATAGGTTTCTCTAACACATCTCAAAAGGAAAATTAATGCTAGGCCTGTGTCGAATCAAAGGCTGCGAATATTGTGAGCTACAAGCAAAACTATTTGTGTTGTCTTAAGTGTGACACACTGTATCCCTCTTCTCGAATAAGTACTGAATTATTCAGTTATGCTGCTCTCAAGTGTCAAATCACATGTTTTATTTGGTAAACGTTGATTATGAGTGTGCTGTTCTAACCTGTGTCCGAGTAACTTGTATAGTCATCAGTTGTAACAATGACACACTCAAAATTTACACAATTAAAACCTTTACTAAACTTCTACAGTTACCCTGTTTTATTTATGATCCAGCAGACGCGCAAAACACACACATACCCACACACAGAGTTTGGTTTGGTTGCACGATATGTGATTTTTCTTTTTCTTTCTTTTTCAATCTTTTTATTGAGTTTCATATATATATAAAAAAACATAACATAATAATGAATAGGTTATGAATACAATAGACTTGAAATTGCATTAATAATAGGATAATAATATCCTATTAAACATCAAAAAAGGTACATTAATCAATCAAGTCTATATAATTATATATGAAAAAAAACAAAAATAATCATCAAAGGAAAAGGAAAAAAAAATTGAAAATATATAAAAGAAAATATATATTGAAAAAAAACACTAAACTAAACTAACATGGGCAATAATAACAGTTTATAAGTATATGATAGTGTCAAAAAACTCCGGAACTCCATACCTGAACAAGAATAAACAGAGAGAAGGTCTGGAAAAGGCCAAATTAATTCATATGAAAATTTCGAATGAACGGTCCCCAAGTTTCTTCAAATTTAATTGATGAGTCAAAAATAGTGCTTCTAATTTTTTCCAAGCTCAGATAAGAAATAGTTTGAGAAAACCACTGAGACGTGGTAGGAGGATTTACTTCTTCATGTGATTTTTGTTAATGAATTTTAAAACCGATAGTATTTTAAATCCACTCATTGGTACATTTTTTGGGTATTTCCTGTACCTAACAAAGTGACCACTGATGTTTGTGTTCTTCTGCTGTTGGAGTTGGAGTTCAGAGATGCTCTTTTGCACGTCATTGTGGTAACACGTGATTATTTGAGTTACTGTTGCCTTCCTGTCAGCTTGAACCAATTTGGCCATTCTCCTCTGACCTCTCTCATTAACAAGGTGTTTTCACCCACAGAGCTGCTGGTCACTGGATTTTTTTTGTTTTTCACACCATTCTCTGTAAACTCTAGAGACTGCTATGGGAGAAACTCCCAGGAGATCAACAGTTTCTAATACTCAAACCATCTTGTCTGGCACCAACAATCATTCCACAGTTAAAATCACTTAGATCACATTTCCTCTTTATTCTGATGTTTGGTCTAAACAACAACTGAAACCCTTGGCCATGTCTGCATGCTTTTATGCATTGAGATGCTGCCATATGATTGGCTGATTAGATAATTGCATTAACAAGTAGGTCTACAGATGTACCTAATAAATTGGCCACATAGTGTGGGACATTGTTCTGCCATTAGTACTGACTTCACTGTATTGTGTTCAGAGAGAGTACCTTAAGACTGTAAGACATAGGAGCAGAATATGGCCCAGAGAGTCTGCTCTGTCATTTCATCACAGCTGATTTATTATCCATACTTATGCCATCTCCCTGTATTCTTTGATGCCCTTGCTAATCAAGGATCTATCAACCTATACTCAATAACTTGGCCTCCACAGTCATGTATGTCAATAAATTCCACAGGTTCACTACCCTCTGGCTAAAGAAATTCCTCCTAATCTCTGTTCTAAATGGGTGTCCCTCTATTCTGAGGCTGTGACCTCTGATCCTAGACTCCCCCACTATAGAAAACATCCTCTGCATGTCCACTCTATCTAGGTCTTTCAATATTTGGTAGGTTTCAGTGAGATTACCCATTATTCTTTATGGCATCTTGTCACTCAGAGTCAGCATTATATCATTGGGTGTTCACTGAGGCTTTATGAGGCATTGGTTAGACTGCACTTGGAGTATTGTGAGCAGTTTTGGGCCACTTATCTAAAAAAAGATGTGTACTCATTGAAGAGGGTCCAGAGGAGGTTCGCAAGAATGATCCCGGGAATGAAAGGGTTATCGTAAGAGGAGAATTTGATAGCTCCTGGCCCGTACTCTCTGGAGTTTAGTGGTTAAGAGGTTATGGGGATAAGGCAGGAGAATGGTGTTGGAGAGGGATAATATATCAGTCATGATGGAATGGCAGAGCAAAGCCAATGGGCCGAATGGCGGTCATGCTGCTGGGGAAGATTGTGGAACCAGAGGCAGAGTTGGTGTGTGGAACAAGGTGGCCGACATTCCTTCCTAGGGACAGGCTGTGGGTAGGAGCTGTACATGCAATTAGAGTAGCTTGGCAATACAGCACCTCAGATCGCGGTTCAATTCCCACCCCTATCTGTAAGGAATTTGTTCATCCTCCCCATGACTGCGTGGATTTCCTCCAGGTGCTCTGGTTTTCTCCAAAATTCCTTACCAGACCCCACTTCCATCAGACATAGGAGCAGAATTAGGCTTTTTGACCCATCAAGTCTGTTCTGCCATTTCATCATGTCTGATCCAATTTCCCTCTCAGCACCAGTCTCTTGCCTTCTCCTTGTACCCCTCATGCCCTGACTAATCAAGAATCTTTCAATTTCCACCTTAAATATACATAAAGCCTTGGCTACCACAGCTGCCTGTGGCAATGAATTCCACAGATTCACCACTCTCTAGCTAAAGAAATTACTCCTTGTCTTTGTTCTAAAAGGATCCATTCTATTCTGAGGCTTTGTCCTCCGGTCCTAGACTCTCCCGCCTTGGAGACATCTTTTCTGCATTCACTTTTTGAGGCCTTTCAATATTTGATAGGCTTTAATTAAGTCACCCCCCATTCTTCTAAATTCCATTGAATACAGGTCCAGAGCCATCAAATGCTCTTCATTTGACAAGCCATTCAATCATGGGATCATTTCCATGAACCTCCTTTGAATGGTCTCCAGTTTCAGCACATCTTTTCTAAGATAAGGGCCCCAAACCTGCTCACAATGCTCTAAGTGAGGCCTCATCGGTGCTTCATAAAGCATCTGCATTACATCCTTTTATACTTTAATCCTCTTGAAATGAATGCTAACATCTCATTAGCCTTCCTCACCACCGATCCAACCTGAAAATTAACCTTTAGGGAATCCGACACAAGGACTCCCAAGACCCTTTGCACCTCACGTTTTTGAGTTTTCTCTCCATTTAGAAAATAGTCTACTCTTTTTTTCCTTCTACCAAAGTGCATGACCATACACTTCCTGACACTGTATTCCATCTGCCACTTCTTTGCCCATTCTAATCTGTCTAAATCCTTCTGTAGCCTCTCTACCTACCCCTCCACCAATCTTCATATTGTTTGCAAACTTTGCAACAAAGTCATCAATCCCGACATCCAAGTCATTGACATATAACGTAAAAAGAAATGGTCCCAACGCAGACCCCTGTGGAACATTGTATTGCTCTCACTACAATCTGTCATGGTCTGCTTCTGTTTCTGGGGAATAAGGTACAGTTAGAGAGGGTAGTCACAGTGATGGCGCAGGCCTGTCCCATTGTGTTGAGTCTGCAGCCTTTTTACATCGTACCATTCAGGTGTGGATGATACATTTCAAAGGTTCATTTATTATCAATGCAGGTATCCATATACAACTCTGAGATCCATCTTCTCCAGACAGCCACGAAACAAAGAATATGAAAATCATTCAGTGACAAACATCAAACCTACCCACCCTGCCATGTAAGAAAGAAAGGCAGCCTAATCATCAGCCCCCCCCCCAAAACTCCCCTCCCCCCACACAGAATGGAACAGGAACATCGACCCCCAAACATCTACTCCCCCGCACAAATAACTAACAGAAAATCAAACCCAAACACCCTCTCCTCGCAGAACAAAACAAAAAGAATGGCAATAAAAAAATATATAAAAACCATAAATCTGAAAAACTCCACAGACAGTAAACGCAATAGTCCAATCCTTAAATGCAGAACCGTGATACTATCCTATGATATCACCGACATTCATTGAAAGAGAGGGAGATGACATGAGCTGGAGAGGCCTACCCGCCTGGCACAGCGAGCCACACAGCCATAGGCCACTCACAGACTCCAGCTCCAGCAGCGATCAAAAGGCAGGTATTTACAGACTCCCAGCCCCCGGTGTCATGCACACTAGTTGGTTGAGGCCAAAGAGCCTGGTGTGCACTGGGAGAAGCAGAGATTCATTGTTAAATTGGTTAAACAGGTTCATTATTAACACCAAGAGATTCTGCAGATGTTGGAAATCCAGAGCAACGCACACAAAATACTAGAGGAACTAGCAGATCAGACTGCATCCATGGGAAATGAGCTGCTGTCAATGTTTTCAGGCCAAGACCCTTCATCAGGACTGAAAAGGAAGGGGATCAGGACTGGAAAAGAAGGTGGGTGGAAGGGACGGAGGACAAGCTAAAAGGTGATAGGTGAAGCCAGCTGGGTGGGGGACAGAAGATGAAGTAAAAAGCTGGATGGTGATAGGTGGAAAAAGGTAAAGGGCTGAAGAAGAAGAAATCTGATAGGAGAGCAAAGTGAACCATAGTAGAAAGGGGAGGGGAAGAGGACCTAGAGGGATATGACAGGCAGGTGAAGAGAAGAGGTAAGAGGCCAAAGTGGGAAATAGAAGAAGAGGGAAGGGAGAGGGGAAAAAACCCTCTGGAAGTTAGAGAAAGCAATGTTTACACCATCAGGTTAGAGGATATGTAGACGGAATATGAGGTGTTGCTCCTTAATGAGCTATGTAAAGAATTAATCTGTATAAAGAGTATGCATGCTTTTCACTGTATCATGTTTACAGGTTTATTATTGTCACATGTACTGAGATACAGTGAAAAAAAACTTGCATACTGTTCATACAGGTCAATTCTTTACACAGTGCACTGAGGTAGGAAAATGTAGAACAATAACAGAATACAGAACAAAGTGTAACAGCTACAGGGAAAGTACAGTGCAGGCAAACAAAGTGCAAGATCAGAACAAGGTAAATTGTGATGTCAAGAGTCCATCTTCTTGTACTAAGGGACTTCAATATTCTTGTAACAGTGGCACACGGTGAAAATCTTGTTCTGCATGCCATCCAGACAGATCATTTCATTACATCAGTTCATTAAGTTAGTGCAATCACTTGAGACATGTATTCAGGATTCAAGATTGTTTAATGTCATTTCCAATACACAAGTGTAAAGGAGAACAAAATAATTGTTACTCCAGTTAAAGAACACAAGAATAATTAAAAACACAATTAATAGAAGTGTATAAGACAGCTTACATACATAGATTGATTGTCTGTCCATAAAATGACACTAGGCACAGGAGTGTCTGTACAGAAGATGACTGAGAGTACATGATAAAGGCGTGGTGGTTGGAGGTGTGGAGGTGGGGGTGTTGATCAGCCTTACTGCTTAAAGAAAGTAACTGTATTTTTGAGTCTGGTGGTCCTGGCAATGGAAGGTACGTAGCCTCCTCCCTGAAGGGAGTGAAACAAACAGTCTATGAACAGGGTGGGTGGGATCCTTCATGATGTTACTGGACCTTCTCTGGCACTTTTTGGTATATATGTCCTTGACAGGGGGTAGGCTGGTGCCTGGTGATACATTGAGCAGTTTTGACTACCCATTGTAGAGCCTTCCAGTCTGCCATACTGCTGTTTCTGTGCCATACAATGATGCAGCTGGGGTTAGCTCACAAGCGTATTGGTCAGTGTGATTACTTGAGATCAGTATTGTTCCTCCAAGGGGTTATTCCCATACTGAGAATGCTTGTGTGTGACTTTGTTTAATGTGGGGAGTGTGCTGCACGGGTAGCCACCACCTGGTCTTTAAAGGATCAGGGTCAGGGTCCAGTGATATGGAGTACAAGATGACCAGGGACCCAGTGCCATAGTGATATGTATTCGTCTTTCACCAACACCACCATCGACGTCTTGGTTGGATTGCCCTTTGACCCTACCAGGAGCTAAACTCCAGACAGCATCACTCTCAGGATCTTAGCGATTCACAAGCCTCTCCACCATGAGAACGTAATGGTCCTTGGGGAAGCCATTAAGGTCGTACAAATGAAAACAAGAACAGATTGCAGAAAATGGTGCTACGGTTACCAAGAGAGTATAGTCTGGTAATAATAAGGTGCGAGGTCTGTTCCAGGATTCTGGTATCAGTGGGGTAAAAGCCGTTCTTCAGCCTGCTGATACGTGCTTTCAGGCTTTTGTACCTTCTGCGTGATGGGAGAGTGGAGAAGCGAGAATGTCTAGGGGTGGGGGCGGGTGTTGAGAAGTATAGACAGAGTCATGGAAGGGAGGCTGTTCTCCATGATGTGCCGAGCAGTCTCAGAGTATTTTGTTTGCTATAGAAATTACTTGGATGAGAATGCAGCTGAACTGAATCATGTTTAGTAACAGAATCATGTTTGTTCTGAAGTCCTGATGAAGAGACTCGGCCCAAAACGTTGACTGTTCACTCTTTTCCATAAGTGCTCCTTGACCTGCTGATTTTCTCCAGCATTTTGTATGTGTTACTCCGGATTTCCAGCATCTGTGGATTTTCTCTTGTCAGATTTATTATCACTGACTTACATGACATGACAGATTTTGCTTTGCAGCAGCAGTACAGGACAAAGACAAAAAAAGGATACATTTCAAAATATATCGTGCAAAATAAAAAGAGTATTACAAGGTTCATGAATTCATGAACAATTCAGAAATTTAATGGCAGAAGGGAAGAAGCTACTCCTGCATTGTTAAGTGTGGATCTTCAGACCGATGGTGCTAATGAGAAGAGGGCATGTGCCAGACGGTGAGGCTCTTTCATGAATGACGCTGTCACCTGATGCTTCTCCTCTTGAAAATGTCCTTGATGGTGGGGGAGGTTAGTACCTGTGATGGAGCTGGCTGTCTACAACCATCTACGGCCTCGCCGCAATAATGAGGAGTTAAGTAGGAAGCAGTCTGTGGCTACTCAGACAGCACTCTAAAGACCGATACCCCGGATACTCAGCCAAATGGCAAGGGTATTCAAAGACATCTTCAATCTCTCTCTGGGCTGCAGTCAGGGATCAATCACACCAGTGCCCCAGAAGAGCAGGGTGAGCTGACTCATGTCTACTGTGTAAAATGCTTTGAGAGGTTGATGATGGCTTGAATGAACTCCTGCCTAAGCAAAGACGTGGATCTGCAATTTGTCTATCACTCCAGTAGGTCTACAGTAGCTGCAGTCTCACTGGCTGTCCACTCAGCCTTGGATCATCTGGACAGCAGCAATACCTACATCAGGCTGCTGTTTATTGATAACAGTTCAAGTCAACGAGCTACAAAACATGGGCCTCTGTTCCTCCCTCTGCAATTAGACTTTACATTGGGAGGCCACAGCCACTTCAGATCAGAAATAACATTCCTCATCACTGACAATCAACACCGGCACACCTCAAGGATGCATGCTTAGCCAACTGCTCTACTCTCTCTGCACTCATGACTTGAGTGTGGCTCGGCAGAACTCAAAACACCACCTATAAGTTCACTGATGTCACAACTGTAGTTGGCAGAATCTCATTTGAGGAGGTGTATAGGAGTGAGATAAAATGAGTGGCTGATTGTTGTCACAATAAAAACCTTGTACTCGACATCAGTAAGACAAAGCAGCTGATTGTGGACTTTGGAGAGGGAAGATGGGAGAACACACGCCAGTCCTCATCAAGTGGTCAGCAATGGAAAGGGTTAGAAGCATCAAGTTATTGGATGTCAATGTCTCTGAAGGTCTTTCCTGGTTCTAATATCTTGATGCAATTGCAAAGAAGGCATGCCACTGGCTATATTCATTAGGAATTTGAGGAGATTTGCTATGTCATCAAAAACCCTAGCAAATTTCTACAGATGTACTGTGGAGCGCATTCTCACTGGTTGGATCACCGTCTGGAATGGAGGGGCCACCACACAGGAACAGAAAAAGTTGTAGGAAGTTGGGAACTCAGCCAGTTCCATCTTGGGCATGCACTTCCACACCACTGAGGACATCTTCAAAAAGCTGATGCCTCAAGAAGGCATCACCCAGGACATGCTCTCTTCTCATTGCTACCATCAAGGAGAATGTAGGAGCCTGAAGACACACACTCAACATTTTAGAAACAGCACCTTCCCCTCCACCATCAGGTTTCTCAGCAGTCCATGAAATCCATAGTTATTTATCTATTTTTTGCTTTCTTTTTGTCCTACATATTTATTTCTTATATACAGTATATATTTCTTATTGTAACTTATAGTATTTTTTTCTTTATGTATTACACTGTACTGCTGCCACAAAACAACAAATTTCATGACATAGGTCAGTGATAATAAACCTGATTTGGATTCTAAATCTGAGCTTCCTGCCCTCACTCACTGGAACCACAGTAACCACAGGCAACAGGAAAAGGGAGGGTCGCACTGCGGCTTCACACAGTGAGTGCCTGGGAACAGGTGAGAGCTGTAAATCCAATGCCAAGCAGATCACATGCATACTCAGGTTAAAGTGAACCCTCCATAAATGAGAGGATCAAAGTGGAGCAGCAGGAGGGCCCTCTCTCCCCTTGTCGCTAGCATCACCCACAGAGGCAAGTCCAGGTTGGTTCTCAGGAACAGTGGATGCTGGCCCATTCTACTCATGAAAATGATTCCACAAGTGAAAGGGTTAATACGCGAGAAGCATTTGATGGCTCTGGGCCTGCACTCACCAGAGCTTAGAAGAATGAAGGAGGATCTCATTGAAATCTATTCAATAGTGAAAGGCCTAGATAGAGTGAACGTGAAGAGGATGTCTCCCATAGTGGGGGAGCCTAGGACCAGAGGGTACAGCCTCAGAATAGAGCGACGTCTGTTTAGAACAGAGATAAGAAGGAACATTTTTTGCCAGAAATCTGTGGAACTGATTGCCACCCATGGGTGTGATGGCCAGGTCATTGCATATATTGTAAGCAGAGGTTGATAGGTTATTGATTAGTAAGGATGTCAAGGAATACGGGAAGAAGGCAGGAGAATGCGGCTGAGAGGGAGAACAAATCAACCATGATGGAATGTCAGAGCAGACATGATGGGCCGAATGGTCTAATTCTGCTCCTATGTCTTATGGTCTCATTCCTTCATGTGGTTGGGTTTGATGACAATAGTGCTTTGTATCTTCTGTCCAATGGGAGAGGCTAGAAGAAAGAATGTCTGGGGTGAGTAGGGTCTTTGATTAGGTTGGCTGCTTTACTGAGATGGTGAGAAGTGTAGACAAAGTCCGTGGACGGTTTGCTTGATGTGCTGAACTGTGTCCACAACTCTCCATAGGGCAGAACAGTCGCCATACTAAGCTGTGATACATCTGGATAGGATGCTTTCTGTGCTGCATTGATAGAAATAGTTGAGTGTGAAAAGGGACATGCCAAATTTCTTTAGCCTTCTAAAGAAGTAGAGGGGTTGGTGAGCTTTCTGGGCAGTGACAAGGAGCCCCACCATCCAGGCCATGCTGACTTCTTGCTGCTGTCGTCAGGAAAGAGGTATAGGAGCCCCAGGATTCACACCACCAGGTTCAGGAACAGTTATTACCCCTCAACCATCAGGCACTTGAACCAGAGGGGATAACTACACACAACTTCTCTTGCCTCATCACTGAACTGTTTCCACAACCTATGGACTCACTTTGAAAGACTCGCTATCTTATTTTCTTGATGCTTATTATTATTTTTAAATCTTTTTGTATTTGCACAGATTGTTCTACTTTTCACATTGGTGGTTTGTCCAATGTGAGGAGAATAGGGAATTACAGAAGCATGAGAGAGGAGTTGGCCAGAATTGATTGGAAAAGAACACTGACAGCAGAGCAATGGCTGGAAGTTCTGGAAGCAATTTGGAAGGCAGAGAGTATAAATATCCCAAAGGGGAAGAAGAATTCTGAAGGAAAGATGGCATAACTATGGCTAACAAGAGAAGTCAAAACATATGTAAAAGTTAGAGAAGGCATATAATAGACCAAAAATCACTGAGAAGTTAGACGCTAGGGAAGCTTTCAAAATGCTTTTTTTCAGAAGGCATCTAAAAAATCATTAAGAAAGTAAAGATGGAATAGGAAAGTAAGCTAGTCAATAATATTAAAGAGGATACTAGAAGTTTCTTCAGATACATAAACTATAAAAGAGACCATAAGACAAAGGAGCAGAAGTTTGCTCATCGAGTAGCCCATCGAGTCTGCTCTGCCATTTCACCATGAGCTGATCCAATCTCCCCTTTAGTCCCATTCTCCTGCCTTCTCACCATAACCTTTGATGCCCTGACTACTCAGATACCTATCAATCTCTGCCTTAAATACACCCAATAACTTGGCCTCCACTGCTGCCCGTGGCAACAAATTCCACAGATTCACCACCCTCTGACTAAAAATTTTTTTTCGCATCTCTGTTCTGAATGGGCACCCTGCAATCCTCAAGTCATGTCCTCTCATACTAGACTCCCCCACCATGGGAAACAGACTTTGCCACATCCACTCTGTCCATGCCTTTCAACATTCAAAATATTTCTATGAGGTCCCCTCTCATTAGAACCATAGAACCATAGAACACTGCAGCACAGAAACAGGCCTTTTGGCCCTTCTTGGCTGTGCCGAACCATTTTTCTGCCTAGTCCCACTGACCTACACTTGGGCCATATCCCTCCAAATCCCTCTCATCCATATACCTGTCCAAGTTTTTCTTAAATGTCAAAAGCAAGCCCACATTCACCACTTCATCTGGCTGCTCATTACACACTCCCACCGCTCTCCGCCCCCCACCAATGTTCCCTTTAAACCTTTCCCCCTTCACCCTTAACCCATGACCTCTGTTTATTTTTTCTCCCCTGGCCTCAGTGGAAAAAGCCTGCTTGCATTCACTCTATCTATACCCATCATAATTTTATACACCTCTAGCAAATCACCCCTTATTCTCCTACAGTCCAGGGAATAAAGTCCTAACCTATTCAACCTTTCTCTGTAACTCAGTTTCTCCAGTCCCGGCAACATCCTTGTAAACTTTCTCTGCACTCTTTCAACCTTATTAATATCCTTCCTGTAATTAGGTGACCAAAATTGCACACAATACTCCAAATTCGGTCTCACCAATGTCTTATACAACCTCACCATTACATTCCCACTCTTATACTCAATACTTTGATTTATTAAGACCAATGTACCAAAAGCTCTCTTTACAACCCTATCTACTTGTGACGCCACTTTTAGGGAATTATGTATCTATACTCCCAGATCCCTCTGTTCTGCTGCACTCCTCAGTGTCCTACCATTTACCTTGTATGTTCTACCTTGGTTTGACCTTCCAAAGTGCAATACCTCACACTTATCCACATTAAACTCCATCTGCCATTTTTCAGCCTATTCCTCCAACTAGTCCAAATCCCTCTGCAAGCCTTGAAAACCTTCCTCACTGTCCACTACACCTCCAATCTTTGTATCTTCAGCAAATTTGCTGATCCAATTTGCCACATTATCATCCAGATCATTGATATAGTTGACAAATAACAATGGACCCAGCACTGATCCCTGTGGCACAGCACTAGTCACAGGCCTCCACTCAGAGTAGCAATCCTCCACTACCACTCTCTGGCTTCTTCCATTGAGCTAATGTCTAATCCAATTTACTACCTCTCCATGTATACCTAGTGCCTGAATCTTCCTAACTAACCTCCCATGCAGGACCTTGTCAAAGGCCTTACTGAAGTCCATGTATACAACATCCACTGCCTTCACTTCATCCACTTTCCTGGTAACTCTTTCTTCTAAACTCCAAGGAGTACAGCCCAAGAGCAGTCAAACTTTCCTCATATGTTAACCCTCTCATTCCTGGAATCATTCTAGTGAATCTTCTCTGAACCCTCTCCAATGTCAGCACATCCTTTCTTAAATAAGGATCCAAAACTGCACACAGTATTCCAAGTGAGGTCTTACCAGTGCCTTATTGAGCCTCAACATCACACCCCTGCTCCTATACTCTATTCCTCTAGAAATGAATGCCAACATTATATTCGCCTTCTTCACCACAGACTCAATCTGGAGGTTAACCTTGAGGGTATCCTGCACGAGGACTCCCAAGTCCCATTGCATCTCATAACTTTGAATTCTCTCCCTATTTAAATAATAGTCTGCCCATTTATTTCTTCTCCCAAAGTGCATGACCGTACACTTTCCGACATTGTAATTCATTTGCCACTTCTTTGCCCATTCCCCCAATCTATCCAAATCTCTCTGCAGACTCTCTCTTTTTCCTCAGCACTACCAGCCCCTCCATCTATCTTTGTATCATCAGCAAACTTAGCCACAAAGCCATCTATTCCATAATCCAAATCATTGATATACAATGTAAAAAGAAGCGGCCCCAACACGGACCCCTGTGGAACATCACTGGCAACCGGCAGCCAACCAGAATGGGATCCCTTTATTCCCAATCTCTGTTTCTTGCCAATCAATCAACACTCAATCCATGTATGTAAATTCCCCGTAATTCCATGGGATCTTATCTTGTTTAGCAGCCTCACGTGCGGCACCTTGTCAAAGGCCTTCTGAAAATCCAAATACACAACATCCACGCCATCTCCCTTGTCTAGCCTACTTGTAATTTCCTCAAAAAATTGCACTAGGTTTTTCAGGCAGGATTTTCCTTTAAGGAAACCATGCTGAGTTCTGAATATCTTGTCATATGCCTTCAGGTACTCCGTAACCTCATCCTTGACAATCGACTTCAACAACTTCCCAAGCACCGATGTCAAGCTAACAGGTCTATAATTTCCTTTTTGCTTCCTTGCCCCCTTCTTAAATAGCTGAGTGACATTTGCAATCTTCCAGTCCTCCGGAACCAGGCCAGAATCTATTGACTTTTGAAAGATCATTGCTAATGCCTCAGCAATCTCCATTGCTACTTCCTTCAGAACACGAGGGTGCATTCCATCTGGTCCAGGAGATTTATCTACCCTTAGACTATTCAGCTTCCTCAGTACTTTCTCTGTCGTAATTGTGACTGCGCATATTTCTCTTCCCTGACACCCTTGAATGTCCGGTGTAACCCCCTGGGTCGCCTCAGGCTCGCTCAGCTCGTTCTCATCTAGGGGGAGCAGCCTTTGGCCCCGCCAAACTGTATAATCAGCTGGTGTGGATGCTGTGTGATGTCCCCGCCTCGCCCAAAAACAGACAGTACACCATATGCGATTAAATGAGTACAATTTATAAAGGTTACTATAACTAAGTGATTAATAACGATACAGTATATATGAAGAGAAAAAAAATAAAGAAAAGGCGCCAAACTTATCAAAGTCCAAACCACTTCGTGCACAACCGTTGGAGCTCAATTTCTGAAGTCTTCTGGCCACCATTCGATCCCCTCCGAACTCCTCGACTCGCAGCTCAGGGCCCTCCGAGTGGTCAACCAAGCACATCTAGCTTCATCCCCCCTCCTCGGAGTATCTCCCGGCTTCGGACCCCCCTTTGGGGTCCGATCCTCGCCCAGTTTACAGCATTGCGTCCTCTCTCTCGACCCCCTCGCGCCGATCTGCCCAAAAGCCCGTCAACAAAAGCTTACAGACTCAGAAGAAAGAACATTAATCCCCATTTGGTTTACAAAGGAATACCATTCTCGTTATCAGTAAATTAGCATTCCTGCTAGTTAACAAAAAGAAGAAACCCTCTTTACACCGGTATATTGCTTAAGTCTTCCTCAGTGAAGACTGATGCAAAATACTCGTTCAGTTCCTCTGCCATCTCCTTATCTTCCATTACAATTTCTCCAGCATCATTTTCTATCGGTCCTGTATCTGCTCTCACTTGTCTTTTACTCTTTATATACTTGTAAAATGCTTTTAGTATCCTTTTTATATTATTTGCTAGTTTCCATTAATAGTTCATCTTTTCCCTCTTAATGACCTTCTTGGTTTCCTTTTGAAAACTTTTAAAAACTTCCCAATGCTCTGTCTTCCCACTAATTTTTGCTTCCTTGTATGCCCTCTGCTTTGCTTTTACTTTAGCTTTGATTTCTCTTGTCAGCCACGATTGCATCCTTTTTCCATTTGAAAATTTCTTCTTCTTTGGAATATATTTGTCTTGCACCTTCCTCACTTCTAGCATAAACTCCAGCCACTGCTGCTCTGCCGTCCTTCTCGCTAGTGTCCCTTTCCAGTCAACATGGCCAGTTCCTCTCTCATGCCACTGTAATTTCCTTTACTCCACTGAAATACCGACACATCGGATTTCGGCTTCTCTTTCTCAAATTTCACAGTGAACTCAATCATGTTATGATCACTGCCTCCTAAGGGTTCCTTCACTTCCATCTCTCTAATCACCTCTGGTTCATTACACAATACCCAAACCAGTACAGCCGATCCCCTAGTGGGCTCAACAACAAGCTGTTCTAAAAAGCCATCTCGGAGACATTCTACAAATTCTCTCTCTTGAGATCCAGTGCCAACCTGATTTTCCCAATCCACTCGCTTGTTAAAATCCCCTACAATTATCATAACACTGCCCTTCTGGCAAGCCTTTTCTATTTCCTGTTGTAATTTGTAGTCCACATCACTGCAGCTGTTTGAAGGCCTGTAGATAACTGCCATCAGGGTCCCTTTACCCCTGCGATTTCTTAGCTCAACCCATAAAGATTCTGTACCTTTCGATCCTATGTCAACTCTTTCTAATGATTTAATATCATTTCTTACTATTAAAGCCACACCACCCCCTCTACCCACCTGCCTATCCTTCCGATACACCGTGTATCCTTGGACGTTCAGCTCCCAGAGACATGCGTCCTTTAGCCAAGTCTCAGCGATGGTCACAATATCATACCTGCCAATCTGTAACTGTACAACAAGATCATCCACCTTATTCCTTATGCTGCGTGCATTTAAGTATAACACCTTAAGTCCAGTATTTGGTACTTTTTGCATTGATTGCACTGCAATTCATCCCAATGGCTGCAAATTTGCTCCATCACCTGCCTGTCCTTCCTGACATCCTTAGTGCTCACTACCTTAGATCTATTTCTGTTTTTCCTCTCCTCCGCTCCATCATTCCGGTTCCCATCCCACTGCCAAATTAGTTTAAACCCTCCCTTACAGCTCTATTAAACCTTTCCACCAGGATATTGGTCCCCTTAGTATTCAAGTGTAACCCGTCCTTTTTGTACAGGTCACACCTGCCCCAAAAGAGGTCCCAATGATCCAGACACTTGAATCCCTGCTCCTTGCTCCAATCCCTCAACCACGCATTTATCCTCCAACTCATTGCATTCCTACTCTCACTGTCGCGTGGCACAGGCAGTAATCCTGAGGTCACTACCTTTGCGGTCCCTCTTCTCAACTGCCTTCCTGACTCCCTATATTCTCCTTTCAGGACCTCTTCCCTTTTCCTACCTATGTCATTGGTAGAGAGGCAAGAGTGGATATCGGACAGCTGGAAAACAGTGCTGGAGAGGTAGTGATGGGGGACAAGGCAATGGCAGATGAACTGAATAAGTATTTTGCATCAGTCTTCACTATGGAAGACACTAACAATATGGTGAAAGTTCCAGGTTATCAGGGAGCATGAAGTGTGTGAAGTTACCAGAACTAGAGAGAAGGTTCTTGGGAAACTGAAAGGTCTGAAGGTAGATAAGTCACCTGAACCAGACAGTATACACCCCAGAGTTCTGAGAAATGTTGGTGAAGATCTCGTGGAGGTATTAGTAATGATCTTTCAAGAATCACTAGATCCTGGAAAAGTTCTGGAAGACTGGAAAGTCATTCCACTTTTCCAAGAGGGGAGAGAGGCTGAAGAAAGGAAACTGTAGACCAATTATCTGACCTCAATGGTTGGGAAAATATTGGAGTTGGTTATTAAGGATGAGATGTCAGGGTACTCAGAGGCACATGATAAAGGTGTCACACACGAGGCTACTTATCAAGCTACGAGCCCGAGGTATTACAGGGAAGATCGTAGCATGGATAAAGCAATAGCTGACTGGCAGGAGGCAAAGAGTGGAAATAAAGGTAACCTTTTCTGGTTGGCTGCTGGGGACGAGTGGTGTTCCACAGAGATCTATGTCGGGACTGAATCTTTTTATGTTACATGTCAGTGATTTGCATTATGGAATTTATGGCTTTGTTTCAATGTTTGCTGATGATATGAAGATAAGTGGAGGAGCATGCAGTATTGAGGAAGTCGAGAGGCTACAGAAGGACTTAAACAGATTAGGAGAATAGGCAAAGGAATGGCAGATGGAATATAGTGTCGGGAAGTGTATGGTCATGCACTTTGGTGGAAGAAATGAAAGGGTTGACTATTTTCTAAATGGAGAGAAAATACAAAAAAAACTGAGATGCAAAGGGACTTGGGAGTCCTTTTGAAGGATTCCATAAAGGTGAATTTGCTGGTTGAGTCTGTAGTGAGGAAGACAAATGCAAGGTTAGCATTCATTTCAAGAGGACTAGAATTTAAAAGTAAGGGTGTAAGGTTGAGGCCTCACTTGGAGTATTGTGAGCAGTTTTGGGCCCCTTATCTTAGAAAGGATGTGCTGAAGCTGGAGAGGGTGCAAAGGAGGTTCATGAAAATGATTCCTGGATTGAATGGCTTGTCTCATTAAGAGCGTTTGATGGCTCTGGGCCTGCGTTCACTGGAATTCAAAAGAATGAGGGGTGACCTCATTTAAACCTATTGAATGGTGAAAGGCCTTGATAGCGTGGATGTAGAGAGGATGTTTCCTTTGGTGGGAGAGTCTAAGACCAGAGGACACAACCTCAGAATAGAGGAGCATCCTTTTAGACCAGAGATGAGGAGGAATTTCTTTAGCCAGAGGGTGGTGAATTTGTGGAATTCTTTGCCACAGGCAGCTGTGGAGGTCAAGTCTTTATGTACATTTAAGGTAGAGGAAGATAGCTTCTTGATTGGCCAGAGCATAAAGGCTTACGGGGAGAAAGCAGGAGATTGGGGCTGAGAGGAAAATTCGATCAGCCATGATGAAATGACTTGATGAGCTAAATGGCTTAATTCTGCTCCTATATCTTATGGTCTATGTTTGGACAAGGACAGTATATTAGTGCTGTTCACTCCGAGGAACTTGAAATTCTCAACACTCTTAACCTCAACATCACTGAAGTGAACAGGAGGTCGTTGACCTAAAATATTAACCCTTCACTTTTCCCACAGATGATTTCTAAACTGATTACTCAAGGATTAGATCTTTGCCCTCTCCTGACTGCCAGAAAACATTTACAGAATTAACATTATCAACTGATGTAGATTTCTTTATCTTTAAGGGAGTGCTATAAAAATTATCTCTCCCTGACAATTAAAAGGGATTGAGTCATCATATTTTGCTTTAAATGATATTTATCATGTCACTTTTTACAGCAGAAGAAACCCGGGTCGTAACAGACCATTTAAACTCAGTACCGGAAGTTCCCAGTGTCAGGATCAAACCAGTGTCACTCCAGATGTCAGATGGTGCACTCTTGCACAGGATCACAAACTTTGTGGCTAATGATTGGCCCGCACACTGATTCACATTCAGATTTATTTATCACCTGTACATCAGAATCAGAATCAGGTTTAATATCACAGACATATTCTATCACATATTTTCTCCCCCTTCCTTCCCAGTTCTGATGCAAGGTCTTGGCCCAAAACATCGACTGTGTCTTTATTTTCTATTGCATTATACTGCTGCCAAAAGTAATAAATTTCACCAACAACACAATCAAACTGCTGGAGGAATTCAGTGGGTGCTGCCTGACAGGCTGAACTCCTCCCATTTTGAGTGTGTTGTCGTAAAATTAGTTGCTTTGTGGTGGCAGCACATTGAAATACAAAATTTAAAAACTATAGGTCCATGGTGCAGAAGGGAAAGAGGGTGTAGAAGGGAGCAGTCGTGATAGGGTAATCAATAGTCAGGGAACAGACAGGGGGTTCTGTGGACATGAACGGGACACCCAATTGGTATGTTGCCTCCCAGGTGCCAGGGTCAGAGATGTCTCAGATTGTGTCCACAACATTTTGGAGAGGGAGGGAGAACTAACAGATTTCTTGGTTCATATTGGTACCAATGACATAGAAGGAAAAGCAAAGAGGTCCTGAAGAGAATTTAGAGAGCGAGGTAGAAAGCTGAGAAGCAGGACTTCCTGGGTAGTAATTTCTGGATTGTTGCCTGTGCCACGCACTAGTGAGGGAAGAAACAGGATGATTTGGCAGATTAATGTGCGGCTGAAAAGCTGGTTCCAGGGCCAGGACTTCGGGTTCCTGGATCATTGGGATTTCTTCGGGGGGAGGTGTGACCTGTTCAAAAATGATGGGTTGCACCTGAACCTGACGGGAACCAGTATTCTCATGGGCAGGTTTGGGGAGGGTTTAAACTAACTTGACAGGGGAGTGGAAACTGGAGAGAAGGGACTCAGGATAGGACGGATGGTAAAAAGGCAAAAACAGCATGCAGTCAGACTGTCAGGAAGGACAGGCAGACGATAGGACAAATTTGTAACCGGCAGGGTAAGTATCAGTGCATTAGGGATGCAGAATCAAAAAGGGAAGCAAATACAGTACTCAAAGTGTTATATCTCAATGCACATAGTGTAAGAAATAAGGTGGATCATCCGGTTGCACTTTTACCAATTGTCAAGCATGATTTTGTGGCCGTCACCGAATCATGGCTGAAGGATGTTTGCAGTTGGCAGCTGAATGCCCAAGGTTACACGGTGTATCAGAGATATAGGAAGGTAGGCAGCGTGGCTCTGCTATAAAAGAATGGCATCAAATCAGCAGAAAGATGTGACCTAGGATCGGAAGATGTTGAATCCTTGTGAGTTGAGTTAAGAAGCTGCAAGGGTAAAAGGACCCTGATGGCAGTTATACAAAGATCTCCCAACAGTAGCTGGGATGTTAACTACAGATTACAACAGGAAATTTTTAAAAAAGGCACGCCAAAAGGGTATTGTTATGATATCCATGGGAGATTTCAACATGCAGGTTGAATGGGAAAATCAAGTTGGAAGTGGATCTCAAGAGAGTGAGTTTGTTGAATGCCTCTGAGATGGCTTCTTAGAGCAGCTTGTCATTGAGCCCACTAGGGGATCAGCTGTACTGGATTGGGTGTTATGTCATGAACCAGAGGAGATTAGGGATCTTAAAGTAAATGAACTCTTAGGAAGCAGTGATCACAATAAGATTGAGTTCAACTTGAAATTTGATAGGGAGAAAGTAAAGTCTGATGTAGCAGTTTTTCAGTGGAGTAAAGGAAATTATAATGGTGTGAGAGAGGAATTGGTCAAAGTAAATTGGAAGGAGATGCTGG